>NC_080179.1:28091985-28264485 GCF_950295315.1 Erinaceus europaeus
ACTGAAATATCTCTACACATGCAATAGGACAGACACTATTATTGAAAAGTCTTTGTTTCTAATCACAATAGCAGGGTGATAATTAAAGACATTAGAAAGTGCCCTCATGTGGGTAAGGATTAAGAACCCCCTCTCTATCTGCTAGTACACTGCAGAGGAACACGCTTGGTGAATAGTGTTCTATAAATGCATATTCTGGGAATGTGTTTTAAAGACCTGAATATAGATACAATGTTCTGATATTCATAAATATAAGCCTTTGTTAATACTATTCATAATATAAGTGGGTACAGATTATGTAATAGTCTCCTATTTTAATATCCTGTCAATGAGTTAAATAATTTTATCAAAACAAAAATCCACTTGTAAAGTATTTGGATCAATCTTATAATTATTTTTCTTTTTATGTTTTATTATTTATAAAAGTTCTATACATAGGATATGCAAAAATATTTATCTTGGGAGAGCACTACTGTTAAAAAATTACTCTGCTGGATTATATATACATATTGTAGAACCATTTCTGTTAATGTTAAGAGTGAGGGAATAAAATATATTATAACTTGAATATATTATTTTATTTTACATGGCTATTTAAAAGTCTTATTTTCTTTAGTTTTTAAATAGAGGGATTTTGTTTTGATACCTAAGACTTTTAGACCAAATATTTTCTCAGTTCTCTGAGAAGGCAATTTAAAAGTACGTTAGCAGTGCATGTGGATCTAGTCAGGAGTGCAAGATATAAAATTTTGAACATATTTTCCTGAAGCAACACTCATCAAATGATGACTGTGAAAGTAATTTATTCCAGCCAAACACACTTCCACATATTGTTAACAGTTCTATGTGCTTCAACTCATTTAACAGCTTTTAATTCAGTAGTTATTCAGATTTAATAGAGCCATTTCTTCATCATTTTTCATTTAGTGATAAATGGTGCCAGAATCTATGATAAATTAAACTGCTAAGGACCATGTTAAAGTTATCTTAAGGGTTTTACATAAAAGGAATCAGCACCTATTTTGTTCAGAACAACCCACCTGAAAGGTCATGTAGTGAAAAAGAGCTTCTTACTGGGTATAAACTATGAGATCTATTTGAAAGTTAAGTTTTAATTATACTTTCCCTCACCACTTACCATTGGCAGTAGCTATCCAGCTGGGGGACAGGCAACACAGATGCTTTAAACTAGGGGTTCTTTCTTGTTTTAATATTGATTTAACAAGTGGAAGAACATTCAGTTTCAAGCTTTGATAAAAAAAAAAATCCTTACATAACAAGCCACCACATACAGGGGACAACTTTTTAAAAGTTTGGGGAAGAGATGAGGCATCAAGGGCCTATGGAAGAGATAAATTGTGCAGGGACAAGTGGTGGGAGAAAGGAGAGGTGTAGTTGGACAGCCCTGCCAATTACTAGCCCTATTATTCTTTCTCCTTCCTCCTAATACACTAGCTGAACAGTGGCCACAAAGGGAGATGAGGGACTGACTTCACAGGATTCATCCTTATCTTCCTTTCCATAGGCACATTTTGAAAATTCAAAAATAAATGATTCTTTGCCTAAAATATTGAAACAGTTTGCAGCCACTAACTGCACCATTTCCCAGACATCTTAAAATATATAAACTAGCTTAATTAGGGCTTTGTTTCTACTCGTGTATACTACTGGACAAGCAATCTGGGCTGGTTAGTCAAACATAGTGAACTCTACCAGGACAAAACTATGCAAATGCAAAACTCTGTCCTGAAGGTTAAAAACCCTTAGGTCAGTTTGACAACTAATGAGAGACCAGGGAGAACCTTCTCACAAATGTGGTCATTTGCACTAGCTCCCAGAACTGTAATGAACAACATACCTGTGTTGATAACTCTAAAGGAAAAACATTTGTGAGAGAATGAGGAGTTTTAACAAACATTTCTTCATTTACTGATTATTCATATTTGGTTTTACTTAGAATTTTCCTCTTACTCTATGACTGCTTATTTGCTATCATGTTATTCAACCAATATAGAGGCATCATTAATAGAAAAACAATTATGAGAAATGTGCTTGGATTTGCAGAGATGCACTTAGTCTAGTGTATAATAATATCGATAATAAGGCACAGAAGGAAATGTTAGCTTTAAAAGATCCTCTTGATGACTTAAAGGAGAGTCTAATGCTTTTTTTTTTTTTCAGAATCTCATTCATTATTATGACCTCTGATTTCCCTCTTTTTTTTTACTTTTACTATTTTTGAGAATATTTTGGTGTTTACATATCTTTGTATATTCATCTGTTATTCTTTAGTAAATGGCTTTAGTAAAAATCATTGAATGATAACAATTCCATGTATCCTTCAGTTACACACCACACACACACACAGACACATACACACATACACAGACACACCCACACACACGATGAGTTGAGAATACTAATCTCTGACTACAAAACTAATAGTAAAATCATTTCACATATCTATTTTAAGTCTTCAAAATGAGTGAAATTCACTCTAAGGCCCTTCCCAGCTATTTCAGTTCTATAATTGTGATTCCTAATACCTCCCTAAGTGCTTCATGAGGACAAGATTAATACCTATTTTTGCTAAGTCTCTAATATTTTATGCTCTATGAATTTTATGCTCTAGAGATGAATGTCATTTTTAGCATATGGATCAAATTTGGAAACTAAAGATGTAGTAGTTCTTTATAAAGTCATAAAGTTGAATAAAAACAATTTTCCTAGATAAAAATTTAAACTCTTAATAATTCCGAAAAGCTTTCTCCCTAACTATAGAATTTTTATAAGTGAATATTTAGTCTTAATAGCATGATTTTCAAATCCTGAAAATGTTGGTACATATTTAAACTTTACTAAAAGATGTCAGTTTTAGGAATACCCATAGAAATACCTAGCCTGAAAATACAATACTAAAGATTTCTCCTCCTTAAATTGTATATAGCACTATCCAGAGCCACTGGTCTACCTTCTTGTGTATCCTCCTTGTTATATTTTTCTGGGATGTTTATTCTGCAAAGGGCAATCGCAAAAGAGTTGGAAGCACTTTTTAGTGCTAGGCCATTCTCTAGCTTAAGTTCATGCCCCTTGTTTCTCATACTTAACAGAAGCTTAAATAGCCTGCAGCATCTGTCCTTTTGGTTCCCTTTAGGATTGTATACATTTCTTTGTCATATAGTCATTTCTCAAACCACCGTTTCTTTAAATAACAACCCTGTCCCAGCGGATTTATGGGAAACCATAATTCTAAGACTTTCATTTGAAGAATATTCTATTTCAGAGTATAGTGTCCTAAATTACTTAAATATTTTAAACATTGTTTTGTGTGTCACTGTGACAAAGAAGTAGAATATAACCATATTATTTCAAGAAAATTTAAAAAATGGAATATAAATAGTCTCTTTCTGCCTTCGTATGGTTAATGTGATAAGTTTCATTGATTGTATAGCAGAATAATAGAATCTACAATGTGTTAAATTGCAAGTGAGTAATATATTCTAAGTAAATAGTAAATACATAAAGGCATCTTCCATGAGTATGTAAACAGATTGATAAAATAAGCCATATGCATGTCTCTCATTTAAAATAGAAATAATAAGTTTTATAAGTATGAAATTAAACTTCATTTCTCTTTATCTAGTCCTAGGTTTAGAAAAGTTATATGTAAAGAGAATACTGTTTTTTGGCTTAAGGAAAATGTGACACTATACTATATGTTCAGATTTCAAGAATGAATAAGCTATTTCTAACATTAATTTTTAAATGTACATCAAATATTTACAGAAGATTAAGTAATGATGGCTTTTCTTTTTTTCATGTGGAGACTAATCCAATATTATCTTACGTGAAGTCTGTTAAGCTTGTTATATGTTTAATTTTTCTGCAGGCACATTTATAAATGGAGATTCTTTTGAGTCTTTCTTGTTCAGTCTCAGTGGTTTTTGTTCTTTCTTTGACAATGATTTGCAAAATTCCATTTAACTTCAAGGTCTTTCTTCCTGAAACCACACTGCTACCTACCTTTTTATTGACACCTTTTTTCCAGTTTTGTTTCACCAGCAAGATTCATACCATGCTGCACATTCTTTCAACTTGGCCATCAATATATAATGTGTAAAAACCTTTCTATCCCCTGATGCGTATAGCATCATTCTACTTAACACTTCTTTCCACCCTTGGAGGAAATCTCTGTCCAAACTGTCTGAAGTGGCTGTTGATGGTGTCTTTATTACTGTTATATGGAAGTCTTTTTTGAATACTATCATTGAAAGTTTTCTGAAGCTTAGTTAAGTATGGTCAGGTTGGGTCAGCTATGTTTATATTTGCCTTTGCCTTAGTGCCTTTGTGTTTATCTCTCCCCCTACTTCTATGTTTTTTCATTATGTGTGTGTGTGTGTTTAAGTGTCCATAGTATTTCTACTGCGGTATTTCAAATACAAAGATGTATTTGAATAAATCTGGTAATGTTTTGCTTTGCTTATATTGATATATTCTAGTACATATAAATTTCAGTTTTATATTGAGTGCCATCATCATAAAACAAAACACATTGCATGTATATATTACAACTATATAAATTTAAAAATCCACATGATTTCTATAAAGTAATTGTGTGTAAGTATGTATATATGCATATATAAATATTAGATATTGATACATATGTATGTATTCTTTTTTAGGAAAAATATTATTTCAATAGAATTAGTCAATTATTTTTACTGACTATCAAAAAATTTCTTCAAATACCAAGGATTAAGAAATGTATGATGTAGAGGGCTGGATGGTGGCCTTTCTGGTAGTGTTCATACATTACAGTATGAACATCAAGACTTTGACCCTCACCAAAGCAGCAGGAAAGGTTCTTGAATAATGAAGCAATACTGCAGGTGTCTCACTATACTTCCCTATCTCCCTCTTCCCCATCATTTTCTTCTACTCTATCAAAAGTAAATAAATGAAATATGACATAAAGGGCCGATTGGTGGCATACCTGGTTGAGTGCATATGTGACAATGTGCAAGGAACTGAGTTTCAGCCCCCAATTCCCACCTGCAGGGGGAAAGCTCTGCTAGTGGTGAAGCAGTACTGCAGGTGTCTATTTGTTTCTCTCCCTATTTCCCCCTTTCCGCTCAATTTCTGGCTCTCTCTGTCCAATACATAAATAAATATAATTTTAAAATTCCTAAAATATAAGCTTATAAAATATTTATGTACATGTATGCCTTAGAAGTTATTTATATGTATATCTACATAGTTTTATGTATAAATGACATTTAAGTTGTTACTTGTCTCCATTTGGAATTTAATCTCTGTGGTATAATTATGTGTTTCAACACATTTGTATGACTTCTGCAAATTCTTAACCTCTTTTCACGAGTCCTGATAAAACTGTTTTTTTTTCTTATTAGAAATATCACTTCATAATGTCATAAAATATACCGGCATTGATTTCAATTTCTTTAGTCAATTTATGGTTGTATTGTTTAAATAATTATGATGTAGAATAGTTTCCTTGTTTTAAAAAATATTTTGTTTATTTATATCCTATGAATCAGAGAGAGTATAATATGAGGAAGGGAGAGAGAGAGAGAGAGAAGAGAGAGAGCAGTCAGAGTACCGCTTGTTAATACAGGACTTGGGATTGAACAGGAATCCTCAACCATGCAAGTCCTGCATTCTATTAGTTGAGGTATTTCCCAGTAACATTCTTATTTTTAAAGATAAATTAATTAATTTTAATCTTTAAAAAATTATATATTTATATTTTGATAGGAAATAGAGAAATTGAGAGGGAAAGGGGATAGAGAGGGAGAAAGAGACAGAGAGAAAGCTGCGGCACTGATTCACTGCTCCCACAGCTTTCTCCAAACAAGTGGGGACCTGGGGCTTACACCAGGTCCTTTAGCATGGTAACATGTGCACTTAATTAGGTGTGCCTCTTCCTTGCTTCTTATTAATTTATTTATTAATGAGAAAGAGAGAGAACCTGAATATCACTCACATTTAAAAGGCTGAGATGCTTGCAAGTGCAGTGGCTATAGCCCTGAGCTTTTTCTATGGCAGTATAAGTTAGAATAAAATTCAATTTATTGGGTATTCACAATCCAACCATAATTCCAAGCCATTTAATTTAACAATAAAATTTAATATTTGGGGTGGATTTCTGTGTTAGGCTACCCTAAACTAATGAAAATGACAAAATTCAGTGAACTGGAATTCTTTCATCTTGAATCTAGTAACTAGACGTGGTAAATTCAAGACCACTTTATATGAAGCTCTTTTTTATATCTCACCAATTTTTATATCTCTTGAAATCACTTATTTTTCTCTTAACTTTTTACTATGTTTACCCTAATCTTCTCTTAAGCTGTATTAATTAGTGGATATTTTATTTGGGAAAATGTTTTTGAGTGATTGCAATTTGCTATGTTTTATGGATAAAGACAAGACAGCAGTCTTTTCATTGGTATGATGCTATATCCTTCCATAAAGTAGAGAAATCTGAAGAGGAAATGAAAACAAGACATATGCACAATGGACATATAACACACATATATGTTCACATGCGCACACACACACACAAGCTGGTATATTTGCATCTCTTTATAAGAAGATCAGACAAAAATGTGATTAATTATTTGTTCAAATGTTAGCCACTAAAATCACATATATAGTGTTATAAATTATATGAACATTTCATATGTAAAAAAACTGAAAGAATACTCGTCTTTCTACATAGTGAATTGTATACACTTTCTATAGAGAGAAGTAATAGTGCATTAAAAAGTCATTGCATGTGAGGATCAGGGTGAATATATGCTGCAGACATGCCTTTTATCACAGGTACCTGGACTTTGAGTATTAGAGAATCCTTAATTTGGCTTCCTCGTGATAGTGGTAAAATATCCTCATTAGGGCAATTCCTTGACATTCACATCAGTTTTAATGATTTTGCTTATAGTAAACTCCTGAAAAACAATACTAAATATTAACATAGAGTATGTTCATAATATAGTATTATATAGACAATTAAGGTTTAATATGTTCATCTGTATGTAAATATCAATATCGTCTCAGAAACATTTTTAAATAAAGAGAAACACATTATAGTGTGTGTTCCAAATTTGGTAACATCAGTTTCAGGGAAGAAAATGACTCACATGAAGACAGCATCTCCATCATTCTAAGTGGATGACAGAAAACAAAGCTTATTACAGTCTATGCAACAAATACTTACTTGCAATATACTACATAATTTTTTAATTCCATTTATCTAATCATTTGTTTCAATATTTTTCAGATATATGATTTGGATAAATAAATAAATGTACTGGATATTGAAAAGAAGTTATCTAACTTGACACTTTCGAATTTAAGTAAAAAGATACATTTATCTGTTTTACTAAACCTCTGTTAAGTTTTCTTTAAATACTAGATTACAGTGTCAATGATTTACTTACATGGATATTGTTCCTGTTTTTCTCCTAACACAAGTATATTAAATTTTAATGATATCAATTGTAATATCTAACTGGTATCTGGAAGCTTGTGAAGAGCCCAAAGGTTTTATACAAACTTACATGTATAAAGCTCTCACTGATATACTTTGCCAGTAGATATTTTACCTTGAGTAGTCAGCTCTGCAAATCCCTTCCCACAAAAGATTAAAAACATCCTCCTATTACATCTAGAGATTTCTTTTTGTTATTCAAAGCCATGAATAAATTTAGGAAAATGTATATGATTTTAATGCCTTAAACCAGAAAGCCTCCTTGATTCCTATTAAAAAAATGGAATATTTAATGTTTTCCTTCTTCTGTGGCACTTTTTTTTTTGATACTGTAGCAAAGAACAAAAAAGAATTCTAGGAACATATAAAACAAAAAACTGTGTTTGAAGTATTATAATAAAACAACCTTCTCCCTTTAATGCTAAGTCCTTTTTTAATGAAGATCTTCTGGCAGCTCTTGAATGTATAACTAGTTTATATCATGGGATGAAGCTGTCTGTTCTGATGATTGACATGAGCCCACATTACAATGTGATTCTGAAAATTAGTCCACAGAGGTCCTTTTCAGGTACTTCTCAGACTGAGAGCTGCCCTCCAACTACAGGAGAGCCTTTTTAACCCCACTCATTGGTATTCTAATCTGGAAGTGCTGTCCTGCCTTTTAAATAACTCAGGCTCGAACCCCCCTTGACACATTACTTAGCCAAAGGATTCAAATGAGATTCAAGAAACATGCAGTACAGCACAAAGGGATTGGAATATGCACAATTAATAATCACACATATTCATTTTTAATGCAAGGAGGATTTCTGAAATTTCACATTCAGATTTGTAACACAAAGTAGTATCTGTCTACCCTGATTATATTTCCAAATTTCTAAAGTATTGGCATTATTAAGTAATTATTTTAATTTTAAGTAGATTCACATAAAGACACTGTTTTAAGTAACACAACCATTATGACACAATCTGGTAAAACTGGAACAAAAAGGACTTCTTCTAAGCTGGGTATTGTGTATATAAGTAAACACATGAAGAGTTTTTATGAGCATGGGAGAAGATACACCGCTGATTGGGAAGGGTTGCCAAAGGCTTTGAACATCTTGAATCAAAGTTAGCCAAAAACATTGCAATATTTTGTACTTCTTCCTCCCTCCCTCCCTCCCTCCCTCCCTCCCTCCCTCCCTCCCTCCCTTCCTTCCTTCCTTCCTTCCTTCCTTCCTTCCTTCCTTCCTTCCGTCTCTCCTTCCTTCCTTCCTTCCTTCCTTCCTTCCTTCCTTCCTTCCTTCCTTCCTTCCTCCCTCCCTCTCTCTCTCTCTCCCTTCCTTTCTTTGTTTTATTTCTGGATGGAGAGAAATTAAGAGAGAAAGGAAGAAGAGAGAAAGAGGGAAGATTCAACCTGCAGAACTGATTCACTGCTTATGAAGTTCACCCACCTCAAACACAAGCACACGCACACACACACACACACACACACACACACAGACACACACACACAGACACACACACACACACACGTGACTTGGGGAATGGGTTCTTGAACCAGGGTCCTTGAACATAATAACATGTATGCCCCATTGGGTGTGCCTGGCCGCTTTTATATTGCTTTCTTCTAGATAAATATTTTTGCATAGTTAACGTTAAAATTCTTGCTACCCTCATTATGTTAAAAGAAAAAATTGATCTTTCATGGGAATGCGACTGTATGAAAACTAAAAGATGAGCAACATATATGTATTACATAGAATAAAGAAATAATATGTCCTGTCAAATAGTTACATGGAGTTGCTTATTTGATATTTATACAATGTCTGTAGATTCTGGTTTGGATAGTAATTCCAAGCAGGGATGTGTTCCTCACTGCCAATGATTCTAAAACCTGTTTATGAAAACTGAAGACAGATATTTAGGTATTTTTTTTTAAAGTTTGTTAATTTAATAAATTTCCTTCTTTCTCTTTTATTTGTTTTCTATGATTTCTTTCCTTTACTTTTCCTTCCATTTGTTTTACCTTTTTCTTTTCCTTACTTTATTTGCATAGTACTGGAATGGGCACATGCCCTTATCCTGGATGACTAATCATAACTTTCAAGTATGACTAGCTTTTAACCTCTTAGCCACAGTGAAATATAAACTCATTTTATTCTATGTCTTAGTTTTTCTAGTGTCCTGAAAAGTGAAATCACTCATGGGTAGCTCCAGTGAAATTCTGTAAGGTATATGCGTGATTGTGTGTGCACATGTTTGTGTGTGTGTGTGTGTGTGTGTGTGTGTGTGATTGTAATTTATAAATATCAATTGAGTAGTTACTGGGAAAGGTTTTAGAAGCAAATGTTTTTAATGCACAGTTAACACATTGTGTTCCCAACTGATTATATTATTTACAATACTAATGAACCTGATACTCTTTCTTCTATCAAGGGCATCATTAGATGTACCTAATGCTCAGTAGTGTGACCAGTACATGCTTTGTCTGGAAGAAGGTGATGAAGAGAGATTAGCACTCTCTCTCTCTCTCTCTCTCTCT
The DNA here is from genome assembly GCF_950295315.1 of Erinaceus europaeus. Taxonomy (NCBI): domain Eukaryota; kingdom Metazoa; phylum Chordata; class Mammalia; order Eulipotyphla; family Erinaceidae; genus Erinaceus; species Erinaceus europaeus. Next base: position 28,102,026 of record NC_080179.1, read on the forward strand.
CTCTCTCTCTCTTTCTCTTATATGTTATCCTTTGTAGTGTTATATACAATGCATATGTTGGTCTGGTGCACATCGATTAAGTTTCAACACACCATAAATGTTTAGAATACAAAAGTTGAAAACCTTTATTTTTAAATATTTATTTATTCTCTTTTGTTGTCCTTGTTGTTTTATTGTTGTTGTTACTGATGTTTTCGTTGCTGGATAGGACAGAGAGAAATGGAGAGAGGAGGGGAAGATAGAGAGGGGGAGAGCAAGAAAGACACCTGCAGACCTGCTTCACCGCTTGTGAAGGGACTCCCCTGCAGGTGCACTTTGTGACACGTGCGCTTAACCTGCTGCGCTACCGCCTGACTCCCTGAAAATTTTTTTTCTAGCTCTCTATAGCAGTTCACTTTTATAAACTTGAATTTTAGAAATGTCAAAATACTACATTAAGAAGTACAGAAAATTCCTGTGTTCATTATAATTTGATGAGATGATTAACTCATTAAAAATGGTTGGAATTGTTACATTATAAAATATAAGATGAGTTAAATTCCTTCAATACAATACTCCTTGCAGATTTATATTAAAAAGCAATGTTATATATTCATAAAATTTTACTCATTGGTTAGTTCCACTGTTCAACACTCATAAGTAGACTATACATATATTTCCGGGCACTAGTTATAGAGCTTCAAAATAAAAGAGAGAGAGAGAAGCTTGTGTAGCTTCCATGTAGAAGTTTCATATGCCTTTCATGGTCTTGACATAACCTGACTTCAATTTTGGAATAAAAGAGTAGTAGCAATTATAAAAGCCAGAAATCCCACCTGCTGCACCTCAAAAATAATTTTGGTCCATACTCCTTGAGGGAAATAAATATTAGGGTAAGATGACCGGAGGGTTCTGTCTCCAATTCTATCATGACTCAGAGAGGGAAGAGGAAAAAGGGAAAGACATTAAGAAGTAGTAACAGGTGTAGGTGTGACTTAGAAAGGAAGAGAAAGCAGGACCATAGAAAAATGGGTAAATGTATATAAATATAGTTATATAACTATGATCATGGGAGAACTACTGCAGTTTCCAATGGAGGGTATGAGGAAACAGAACTCTGGTGATGGGAATGGTATAAAATCATAACCCTGTTATCTCATAATTTTGTAAATCAATACTAGATCACTAATGAAACATTTAATATAAGAAATAAATAACTAAAAGTTGTACTGGAATAGAGCACAGTTTATTAATGTCTTACTTTGTCTTTCTCCTTGGTCTGTGTCTTAAATCTGACTTACAAGTGAGATCCTGTTATCTTTATCTCTCTTCATTTGACCTTTTTCACTTAACACAGTCCTTTTTAGTTTCATCATTTTGTATCAAAAGACAAGTTCGTATCTTTTCTTAAAACTGAGTAGTAAGTATTCCATTGTGCCTAGGTACCGTAACTTCCTGCTGTACTTCTAAGTTCTTGGACATTTGAGTTGTATCCAATTCTTGGCTGCTACATACTGTACTGGGATGAACCCAGGTATTCATAGATCTCTCCAGATAAATATGCTTGTTAAATTCTTCAATCTTAAAATTGCCTATTAAATCAGTATTTAACTTTGAAATAATGAGATCCTTTCTATCACCTGATAGAAAGGATCTAAGAAGCTGAGTAAAAGGGTAGCTTATGGTTACTTTTAGAAAGTCTTGATCATTATGTACTCCTAGCATCTATATAGTCTTTTATGTCTTCAAAACTCCAGGTTGAACAGATAAAGAGACAGAGACATAGAGAGAAAAATCCCCATAGTACCTAAGCTTCATTCAATGAAGTGGATGCATGGCAAAGCAGGTGCACTATCCAAGTAAGGTATTATGCTATTCCCCTGAAATCTACTTAGCATAGTTGCTTTTACGAGTTAAGGCAGTGTTATCAGAAGCTAACTGAGCAAGTTATTAAAGCAGAAATTTGCATTTCCTTGCTATATTAATTTAAATGCATTAAGTGCTTGCCATAGATTCAACAAAATGCTAGGTATATTATTTGTGAAAAGAATAAAATTTAAGCTGAACATGGGCCCCAGATCACATCAAATCGATGGGGTTTACAGTCAACAATATTTATACCCCTTTCCCATATTTTGGAGTTACTCTATTTCCTGATCCAGCTTTCTGGTCCTTTTTCCAGCCATGATATCATCCCCCCAGACAATAATTAGGATCCACCTGCATATCAGATTTCAGGCTTAGGGGAAAAAAGAAAAAAAAAAAAAAGAGTATAGTCACAGGCCCTTTGGAATATAACTAAAGTACGCCTACTAGCTATCTACAGAATGGAGACCCTCCCCCCCAAACTCTTCGTCTGTACTACTCCAGCCTTTAGGTTCATGATTAGTCAACAACTTGTTTGGCTTTATATGTTAACTCTCTTTTCAGCCACCAGGTTCCAGATGCCAGCATGATGACAACCAGACTTCCCTGGACAGACAACTGCACCAATACATCCTAGAGCTCTGATTCCCCAGATCCCCACCCCACTAAAGAAAGAGAGAGGCAGGCTGGGGGTACGGATCTACCTGTCAACGCCCATGTTCAGTGGGGAAGCAGTTACAGAAGCCGGACCTTCCACCTTCTGCATCCCACAATGACCCTGGGTCCATACTCTCAGAGGGTTAAAGAATAGGAAATCTATCAGGGGAGGGGGATGGGATTTGGAGTTCTGGTGGCTGGAATTGTGTAGATTTGTACCCCTCTTATCCTGTGGTTTTGTCAGTGTTTCCTTTTTATAAATAAAAAAAAGAATAAAATTGCATCAACAATTCAAAATTTCTGAAACATAATTTGTCACAATAACATCTGCAACAATTAACAAATAGTAGCTACTTCATTTAAATAATGTTATCCTCTGCCAATTTTGGTTTATATATTTTTAGGATTTTTGTGCCTGCCCAATTTTTAACAGTTGTTAAAGTAAGTTATTAGTCTATTTAGATTATATTAAAATGTTTGATCTGCTTTCAGATGGTTATAAATATAAATCTACAACGTAAAGTATTATATAAGAAAATATCAAAATAATAATTTTTATCTCCGGATCACCAAGATTTCACTGCACAGAAGCAATTGAAAGTAGTGCCTGTTGCTTTAAAAGCATTTAAAAAATCACCTTGATACGATGACAACCTTGGGTACAATTTCCACGCTCTCATTTTGGAGAGCATTTTTACCATAAATGCATTTTTAAATACAAAATGAGGTGATTTGGCCCACTTTCCTATGTATATATTTTAACCTTCAAAGGATTATAGTCTATGGAGCAAACAGGTTAATAGGAAGGTTTTAAAAAGACACTTTTTCATCTAATGGGACATAATCATACCTAAGGAGCTGTTATGGTCCATTGTATAAATTTTTCAAATTCATGGACTATTGGCCCAAAACATAGTAATGGATCCTGTGAAGCTTTGAAAATCTATCATGTTAATATAGCAGCTACATATGCAGAGTATGAAGTTTATTCTTCCATCCATGCTTTGAGAGATTTGTGTGTAACTGTCATATTAATAGCTCTGATTCCTCTCCCCAGATGAAATGCTTTACCAGGCCCTTTACATACTACATAAAAAGATCTCAGGATGTTCACAGAAACTACTGATAGTCACACATTCTTTAGAACAGTGTCATACCTAACAAAAATATTTGCTTGTTCAGAATTCCCAGAGGAATTATACCACTTCACATTTATAAAGCAATGAAGAGCTTTTAAAAATTTGTTAGTTTAAAAATCAGTCCCTACAAAATTTTTTTATTGAACTCGGCAAGACTGAGTTTGTTCTCAGTACATATATATATATATAGTGGGTTGCAGAAGGTGGAAGGTCCAGCTTCTGTAACTGCTTCCCCACTGAACATGGGCGTTGACAGGTCGATCCATACTCCCAGCCTGCCTCTCTCTTTTCATCTGGATCCTGGTGGCTGAAAAGAGAGTTAACATATAAAGCCAAACAAGTTGTTGACTAATCATGAACCTAAAGGCTGGAGTAGTACAGACGAAGAGTTTGGGGGGGAGGGTCTCCATTCTGTAGATAGCTAGTAGGCGTACTTTAGTTATATTCCAAAGGGCCTGTGAATATACTCTTTTTTTTTTTTTTCTTTTTTCCCCTAAGCCTGAAATCTGATATGCAGGTGGATCCTAATTATTGTCTGGGGGGATGATATCATGGCTGGAAAAAGGACCAGAAAGCTGGATCAGGAAATAGAGTAACTCCAAAATATGGGAAAGGGGTATAAATATTGTTGACTGTAAACCCCATCGATTTGATGTGATCTGGGGCCCATATTCAGCTTAAATTTTATTCTTTTCACAAATAATATACCTAGCATTTTGTTGAATCTATGGCAAGCACTTAATGCATTTAAATTAATATAGCAAGGAAATGCAAATTTCTGCTTTAATAACTTGCTCAGTTAGCTTCTGATAACACTGCCTTAACTCGTAAAAGCAACTATGCTAAGTAGATTTCAGGGGAATAGCATAATACCTTACTTGGATAGTGCACCTGCTTTGCCATGCATCCACTTCATTGAATGAAGCTTAGGTACTAAGGGCATTTTTCTCTCTATGTTGCCAGTAGTTCTTTCACAAGTTCTCAATTATTAATTTTATTTTCATCCTCTCCTCACAGAGCTATAAAAGTAAAAACTACTGGCAACACTATTTTATTGTTACTCAGAATGCAGTTCCGAAGCATCAGAAAACTCTATGTCCTAATATTTTGTCTGTTCTTTTCTTCATAGGCTAACAGACTGGACCCCACACTGTGTATAAGTGAGTTTAAAATAAAGGGCCATCAAATTCTTGGGCCCTCTAGTAAATCAGTGGTAATGGTAGTGATTGAAAGAATGTGTCTGCTGCATAGTTTCACCTAGCTAAACTGGAGTAAAATAAATGAAGCAACATTTTCCCTCTGTATTAATAATCTTAAAACTTGTTTCCTGGGGGACGGGCTGTAGTACAGTGGGTTAAGCGCACATGGCGCGAGTGCAAAGACCGGTGTAAGGACGGGTACCTGCTCCCGACTCCCCACCTGCAGGGTGGTCGCTTCACAAGCAGTGAAGCAGGTCTGCAGGTGTCTATCTTTCTCTCCTCCTCTCTGTCCTCCCCTCCTCTCTTGGTTTCTCTCTGTCCTATCCAAGAATACCGACAGCAATAGTAACAACAACAATAAACAGCGCCGAGTCCCTGCAATAATCCTAGAGGCAAAAATAAAAAATAATAAATAAATGAATAAATACCCCTATTTCCTGAATTCATTATTAGCATTAATTACAGTGCCAAGTATGACAACACTTAACTTTTTCTTCATCTACTCCACACTCACCAGACCCTCACAACTATGTCTGCAAAATAAAATTCTCTCTGGGAATTTGAAACTTGTTCTGCCTCACAAACATAATACGTCAGTTAACATCTCTGCTGGGAAGACTACAAAATATCAAAAGTTGACTTGCAATTCTTCTCCTAGGTATCTGTCCAAAGAACAAAAGAATATCTGTTGAAAAAATCCATACATACTTATGTTCATACTATTGTTATTTCTAAAAGCTAACACTTAGAAATAACCCAAGTGCCCAATAATGGGTGAATGGTTAAAGAAGTTGTGGTAGATATACACAGTGGAATAGTACAAAGCTCTAAGAAATGATGATATATATTTCATTGTACAACATGCATAGAACTAGGTGGAATAATGTTGGCAAGATAAATCAGTAGAAGAAGGGTAAATACCAGATCATCTCACCCACTGATGGACTCTAAGAAATAAAACAAAGGTCAGTATTAGAGGAATCCTCAAAAGCTATAGTCTGTCACAGTAGATTCAGGGTCTCAAGTGGGGAAGGAAGGAGGGCTACAAAAGGGCAGGTTGGGAACCTAAGTCCTTAAGGTGGCATAAGGTGGTTGATTGATTGGGACTAAAATGTATTGACACCTCTGTAGGGGAAATGCAGCAACTTATCATTATAGCAAAAAATAAAATAAAATCCATAACTCAGCATTTTCTCAATAAAGTGATAGTGAAATTAGTAAAAAGAAATTCACATTCTATTTTACTTCCATATCTTTAAAAAATGGAAAGTTGTTACAATCCTTCACTCTAAAGAAATTTTATGATAGCTTTATCTACTGATATTTAGATTTGAGCTAGATTTTCACATACAACACAGGACCAGAGTAAACATTTACCTAGGTTTTTTTTCATGGCTATTTGTACAAATGGAAAAGCCTTTTACTCCCAGGTCAGGAAACACTTTCTCTGAAGTGCCTAGAGAATTCCAAGTTAGTTTCTGAATTACTTCCTTTCTCATTATAATCTTTGTTTGGAATAAACGGTGAACAAATTTATCATTTAAATTACAGGAGAACAATGAAATAGCTGGCAGTTGAAGGAAGGACTTCTCCCTATGTACTGCTGTACCTGCAGAGACATAAACTGGGAGTTACATCTGGAACTCTTTAATCCTCAGGCTTGTCCTCTTGACTTATAAGGTTTGTAGTGTCCTTTTATTTCTTGTCTCCTAACATGCAGAAGCAGGTAAAGCATTTCTTATCTGGGCATAATGCCAGTTCTCCTTTCAATTGATTTTGAATAAGCCGGCTGTTTATAAAACATCAACCCTCAATGGGACCCAGAATTTAAGCCAATAAGAGTCTCTCTCCTGTGGGGCGCTAAACATGAGCTTTTCCAAGCTGTCTCTTCCCAGACTGTGGCTGCTGATCTTGTCAGCCTAATGCTTTGCTCTGAATTGTCTTCAGGATGTCATTTTCCACTGACTGCAAAGAGCTTAGGTGCTGTTACTTATTTGGCAATAAATTCATAAGCACAGTTTGCCTGTCAAGCATATGTACGATCAGAAAGGTGTGCCCCTTGCTCATTTATGTTCATGCTGTAAATCTGCTTTCTGGCCTTAGAACTGATCTCATCAGGAGTAAACCTGGAGCAGCACTTCCAGACAGTTATATTGAGATTGTAACCCTGTGTGGCGTATTGGCCTTTTCTTTTGGTGAATCAGGCAAAGCCCTGCCTCAGCAAATTTAAACAGACAGTTACTGAGATCAACAAGATCTTCCTTTTCAAAATGCCCAGAAGTTATTCTGGTGAAATATTAACAGTGAGATATTTTTCATTGACCTAGTATTAGTCATTTTTGATATCTTTTTTTTTTTCATCCACGGTATCTATAAAAAGAGATTCTCTCTGACAGGGAAGTATCATTAGTTGGATGGTCACTCACCTTCAAGGGGACACTTGGTCCCTGATGGCTATTCTTGCATGATGTGCCATTAGCAGTCTAGATATTAGTGTTTGCAATAAAGCAGACCAGAATCCTTTTTGCTCTACGTGGATTTGTGTGTCGATTTATTTAAGCTGGAACTTCGTTTTGTGGAGTTGCCTTTCTGAAAGATCACTAGTGTTAACCACCAAAAAAAGGTAGACACAAACTGAAGGTGTGTGAAGGCACTATTGTGATTTGCAGGTCTTGTCTTGATCTGCTGACTCATCTTGTTGCTATGGGCAAGCAGCTTCTCTAGCTTCCCCAGAATTTTCCTTTAAGATCTTAGAGTTCTTGACCATGTGTATGAAGTTCCTTGGCAAAACAAAACACACACACACACACACACACACACACACACAAACAACAACAAAAAAAGCCAAAAAAACCCCAGCTTCTCCTGCATGCAGTCTGCATAATTGATGCTGGAGGCAGTGAGAAGCAAATGTGAGATCCAGTTTGTGCTAGCTGTCTCCACTTCCTGCCCATCAGCAAGATCACTCTCATCTAAGATCACTCTCAAAACCAAACATAGGAAATATAGTCTTCCATTTGCAAAGTACATGAAAATAAATCTATATCATACTATTTTATTCTGTATTACTCACAATGTTTCTGGATAATCTGTCACTGATATTCTATGACAAAGAACTATGTTATCATCTACATTAAGCATGACAATCAAAAGGGCAGATATTTTTCTCTTTCCCCATTCAATGAATGAGCACCTTTTTCCCCCTTGATTGGGAAAATGGTTGGTTTTTAATTCCTAAGTGTTCATGTCCCTCCTGCACTCTTGAGCTTTTGGTTAAGTAGAGACAGTAACTATTATCCCTTTGTGAATAAAACGCCAAACCACACATGACACCCACTTTGCACTCCCTATTAAAATTTTACAGGTCAAAAATCCAAAACCCACTTAATAAAAATTTTTCTTCATCATAAGTGACAGGAGAGAACAGGTCAATCTATGGAATAATGGCACAGTAATTAGAAACTTTGTAGTTGATAATGTGTGACTGTTAATCAATGTTTGGCTAATTAATCGATATTTTAATCATTAGACCTTTTAAATTTGTTTTAATGAGCATTTCCTCTAATTCCCCTGATGCCATTGCTTCCAACATTTCTATTATCAGTATTTAAGAGCAAAGTAAGCATTTATTTGTTCAGTGTCCATTTTATATAAAGACCTCATAGAACAATATACCTTTTAGATGTGAAAATACTTCCAAATGTTCAGTGTTATTTCCTTTTCAAAATATTTAATTTTTTATCTCATATGTGATAGAGCTTCATATAAGAAAGAGAAAGAGAAAGCAGAGTACCATTCTTTATATTTGGTTCCAGGAAAATTAAGGCATTCAAACCCTGTAATCTGTCAACTGAGCTATTCCTCTAGTTGCAAGAATGCCTAGACTTAGGTCATTAAACAGACAGTATAAAATCACTATATTATCATGGAACATTTGCTTAATTGTGAAAAGTTATTATTTAGAACATCACATTAAAGCCTTCATAAACTTTTCTTTTTCAAGCCGATTTTGGAAAACTGTGTTCCTTGCCTTACTTTTACGATGAAACACTGCTTTTGAAATCCCACTTTCTCTTAGTTCAAAGTCATTATTTTCTTTTACATCATGGATACTCATTGGTACACATGATTTTTTTTTAATGTCCCTTCTCTCCTCTCCACCCTTATCTATCAACATTCTTTCATCTGTAGCCTTAACATTTCCCATAGTATTATCTTGGAAACCATTATAAAAGAGATTTATCAGAATTTAGTGGACATGGATGATTCATTCCCCTCACTTGATGAAAAAGCAACAACAATAAAAATAATAATGGAGAAGATGAAGAATGTTGAAAAATGTGTTCAAAGGACACACAAATCTAAACTAGAACCCAAGTCACTTTAACATGTTCTTTTCATAATGTATTTAATGCTCTTCTTAATACTGAATTGGAAGTTTGACATAAGAGTTTTTCTAACGAGTTAGACAGGTAAGTTTTTTCATTTCCTTGTAGTCTTTGTGAGCAATTATTGTATTCCTAATAGTAATTCTAAATCTATATCACTGGAAATAAAGACATAAGTTAAAAAAATGTCAAGAAGTATTTTTTGCATATGCCTTTAAGCTTAGGGAAATTCTATGGGGACAATGCAGCAGCTCAGACTAAACACCCATGAGAATATAGGGTTATGTACTGCAGATCTTCCCAAATGACATTGCACACCGTGCTAGTTTATGACAGTGTCTGACATGAACTGGACAGGGAAATCATAGCAGTATAAGCATTAGAGACTCGGGAACACTATTAAATACTGTTTTATCCCCAAAGAGGATGAATAAAACCTGCTTACACTAAAGTACCTTTTGATATACTGAGTTATCATGGAAATTTGAGGCACTTTGTAAACTACTAAAATCATTCATGGAAAATGCATTTAAGTATACAAGAAATGCAATTGAAGGGACTGCAGGGATTATACAAAAAGACTTCCATATCTGAGCTCCAAAGTCCCAGCATCAATCTCCTACATCACTCAAAACCAGAACTGAACTATAATCTGGTAAAACAACAAAGAAAAGTAATTGTTTACCTGTGGAATTTTAATAATAACATCCATGGAAGTCAGCAGAGTTACTCATACCATTTCAGTACTCATTTACTTCCAGATACATGATAAGAATGTATAACCCAAGATCACTGAAATTAGATCTGATCAGGGAGCCAAGTGGTAGCACAGCTGGTTAAGTGCACAGGGTGCTAAGCCAAAGGACCGGAGCCCGCCAGTTCCCCACATGCAGGGGGCTTGCTTCACAAGCAGTGAAGCAGGTCTGCAAGTGTCTATCTTTCTCTCCCCCTCTGTCTTCCCTTCATCTCTCAATTTCTCTCTGTCCTATCCAACAACAATGGCAATAACAACAATAATAATAACAGGAATAACGATAAACAACAAGGGCAACAAAGGGGAAAAAAAAAGAAAAAAGAAACAAGACCTGATCATTGATCTGCACAAGTCAGCAATAATACAGATCTCTTCTGAAAAAAACATTTTAAACCAGTAGGTAAATTACTCTTTGTTATCTTTATTGATGAGGTTGTGGAAGGTTAACCCTCTGCTGTCTGGGTTCCCCTGTAACTGTGTAACTGCACTACATATGTAGTATCATAAATGCCTGTTAGTTATGTTAAGCCTATCCTGACTGACAGATGATATTAAGTTTGCCTAATACTTGGCTTGGCCCTGCACGCACAACAACTGTCATTGTCAGGTTACTTACACTATTCTGACTGTCCGCTGCATAGTCACAAGATCAATGCATTCTTCTGCCATACCAGAGAACTAGATCTTACATATGGTCTAGTTTTGTTACTTACAATCCTGTCTCATTGAATATATTTATGTTATGACTACAATATTATATATATGTATATACATGTATATATACATATATATAATTTTTTTTCAATTGCTACCATGGTAACACTAGGGCTCAGTGCCAGCACTATGAATTCACCACTCTTAGCATTCACCTTTTCCTTATTATTTTCTTTCTTTCTTTTTGTATTTTATTTGCTAGGTCAGAGGAAAAATTGAGAGGAGAGGGATAGATAGAGAGGGAGAGAGAAAGATAGATATCTTCAGATTTACTTCATATCTCATGAAGCATTCCACCTTTCCAGGTAGGGAAGGGGTTTGAACTCAGGTTCTTGAGTATGATAATATGTGCTCAACTGGGTGTGCCACCATCGGGACCCCTTGATCAGAGTATTCTATGGAATCTCTTTAGCTCCTACCCTTTTAAAATTTTTTTTTTTTAATTTACTGAGAAAGTGGTATATGCAGAGATGTGATTCAAATCTAGAAGTCTAGACTTGCAAGTCTTGTGTTCTGCCACTGGTCCACTCACCTGATTCTGTCCTCTCTGTTTTTACTACAAACTCTAATTGTTCTCTTACTTTGATTCTTCTATTCAGAAGTTCAACATTGCTGGTCCATCTGTCAGCAGTGGGGAAAATTTATAGAGGCAGTTATAAACTGCATACAGTTATAGTAGGATTTATTTGTAATTTCTAAGTAAGTTAATTAGCTGCCATTTTCAGAGAGAAAAATCCCATAAATACACCTTTGTAATAGGTTTCCCCTTATATTATCTATGAAAAAAACATCAGTATTGTATCCAAAAAGGAATATTTAAAACTTAAATGCAAGTTCTACTATTTTGATCATTTCAGTCCTAAGATGCATGCATCTTAAATGAATTAGCTAGCATTATATTTTGGCTGTCTTTTCTGACTGAGATCCTCTGACATATAAGGACAGGAACCCCTGAGGTAAGCCATTAAGACCGTGAACCATCAGACAGTAACAGATTTTGGGTTTTAGGGGGTCAAAACTTAACACCACTGTTCCCAACCTGAGATCAGAACCAATTTACAGTGAATGATACAGCAGTCAGACAGTTTGAGATCAAAATGTCAGCTTTATTACTGATAAAAGCAATAGTGAAGGACATAGCTTAGATAAGTCGTAATAGGCTTGCTAAGGTTCCTCTGAATTGAAGTCACCCCTCTTCCTATTACCACCAAACAGACAACAAACAAAACCCCTGCTGTCTACAGTATAGGAACTCAGCCTGCACTACTAACTTTATTGCATGACTGGCAGCAGGTGTGAATCCACCCTCTCTGCAGTCTAATGGATTCCAAGAGACAAGAAAAGGAATAGACTGTGCCAAGCATATCCAATTCATGCTCACAAGCCAAATAGTCATACTTCTTCTCTGGGGAGGGGGTGCTTAGGAAGCAGTGAGTGACACTCAGAACATTAAAGTTGGAAACAGTTTTTCGTCTTCACCACTACTCACAAATTGGACTGGATACTTCTTTGTTTGAGCCTGACATGTGTAGGATCTATCCACTAAAATATTCCTAGCAAACCCATGGGATGTGATGATCAAAAAATACCTTCAAATATTGTCAAATGTCTGGGGTAACAGTGAAGTGTGGAATTGCTCAAAATCATTGTTTTGGGACTGTGTCGCTTAGGAGTATGAGGTTAAAACAATCATAAGTGTTCTCAGTTACAAGATAGTTTGAATTAAGTACAACAGACTATGAGATTTTGAGTTGACTTCTTTGAAAAGTGGAACCCAGAGAAGAGCCTTCCCAATTGGCAACAGTACAGCAGATTCTACATATTGGTAATAGATATTATCAGAAGAAATGTCAGTGCTACTTGCTAGGAAGTAGGGAATTATTAGTTATTCTTATTAGAAATCAGGAATATTTACATAAATATGAGTAATAGTTAACATAAGGTAAGGATAGAAGGACAAATAAAAGTAATGAGTGCCAAAATCATTCAAAATCATTCAAAAATCAATCCCCCTTCTTTACTTTTATGTTCTCAGTATATAATACTGTATTTTCTAGTTATTGTGGAAGACTACAAAAGGTGCCTATCATCTAAACACTATCTTTTCTGTCCTTAAAAATGTGAACATTATGATTTAAAGTCATAAAATGGCCAATATCAGTATCATGTGGTATATGATTCAGTGCTATTCGGCCCTCTTTTTTTTGCCTTCTGGAATCCATCTTTCAGTTCTGTGAAGTGAAGGAAGACCTGCTCTTTTTAATTTTTATTTATAAAAAGGAAACACTGACAGAAAACATAGGATGAGAGGGGTACAACTCCACAGTATGCCCCCCCACCAGAGCTCTGTATCCCATCCCCTCCCCTGATAGCTTTCCTATTATTTAAAAAATTTTTATATTATTTATTTATTTTCCCTTTTTGTCGCCCTTGTTGTTTTTAGTTATTATTGTTGTTGTTATTGATGTTGTCGTTGTTGGATAAAGACACCTGCAGACCTGCTTCACCACCTGTGAAGCGACTCCCCTGCAGGTGGGGAGCTGGGGGCTCCAACCTGTATTTTTAAGCTGGTTCTTTCGCTTTGAGCCACGTGCACTTAACTTGCTGCACTACCACCTGACTCCCAAGCTCTCCTAGTCTTTCACCCCCTGGGAGTATTAACACAGGGTCATCATGGGATGCAGAAGGTGGAAGGTCTGGCTTCCATAATTGCTTCCCTGCTAAAATAGGTGTTGGCAGGTTGATCCATACATAGCCCATCTCTCTCTTTCCCTAGTGGGGCAGGACTCTGGGGATAGTGGTGCTCCAGGGCACATTGGTGGGGTCATCTGCCCAGGGAAGTCGGTTTGGCATCATGGAACCTGGTGGCTGAAAGAAGAGTTAACATATAAAGCCAAGCAAGTTGTTGACTAACCATGAACCTAAAGGCTGAAATATCGCAGATGAAGATTTGGGGGTCTCTGTTTTGTAGATAACTAGTAGGCCTATTTTAGTTATCTTCAAAAGGGCCCATAACTATACTATTTTTTTCCTGAACCTGACCTCTGATATGCAGGTGGACCCAAATTATTGTCTGGGGAAATGATGTCATGGCTGCAAAAAAGGCTAGAAAACTGGATCAGGGAAAAGAGTAGCTCCCAAATATGGGAAAAGTATATAAATATTGTTGACTGTAGACCCCATCGATTTGATCTGGGGCCCATATTCAGCATAGGAGTCTATGCAACCTCTGCATCCCTGTATATCTGAGCTCACATTCTGTAGTCATGAGTAGGAATGTTCCAAACTGCTTCAGTGTAGGACCCATCTCACCTCAGATAGAATCTTCATATCTCTATTCAAAAGACATATTTCATATGGAGTACACAAATTTTGTACCTCCAGATGGATTTTATATGTTAATAGTGGATATTTTGTAGAAATTATCTCAACACCTGACCTGAAAGGACAAGATAAGACTGGAAATAAGAGAACTAAGCATGTACAGCAGAGATCAAGGTGTTGGCAAGGCATAGCCATAAGGTTAGAAGGAATGGTCATTTTTTAAAAAGAATGTTATATATCTTTTAAAAAATATTTATTTATTTATTCCTTTTTGTTGCCCTTGTTGCTTTATTGTTGTAGTTATTATTGTTGTTGTTATTGATGTCATCATTCTTGGATAAGATGGAGAGAAATTGAGAGAGGAGGGGACGACAGTGAGGTGGAGAGAAAGATAGACACATGCACACATGCTTCACTGCCTGTGAAGTGACGCCCCTGCAGGTGGAGAGCCGGAGACTCAAACCGGGATCCTTATGCTTTGCCCCACATGTGCTTAACCCGCTGTGCTACTGCCTGACTCCCAGGAATGGTCATTTATAAATCAGAATGAAGCATTTGCTAATAAAACTTCTGGGGAAAAAGAAAATTCAAATAATGAATGATTCACAACTTAAAAAAAAAAACAGCCAAAGACAGTCTTCAAAAATGCCATGTACTCTCTTCCCTCCTACAAATGTATATACATACATATATGTTGTTTGTTTGCTTGTTTGTTTTCTAGATTTTCAGTGGTCTTCACAGATTGTAATAACCAAAGCTGATAAGCAATTAATTTGGGTAGCCAAGTTAATTAACTAAGCAATTATCTTTCGCAGTTGCTAGATAGGCTACTGACTAAATTGAAATAAAGTCTTAGGACTGGGTGGTGTGTACCTGGCAGTCATGCATGCTGTCATATGTTAGGAACAGAGTTTAATCCCTGGTCCCCACCTGCAAAGGGGAAGAGTCATGAGTGGTGAAGCAGTGCTACAGTATTTCTTTTTCTTTTTTCTCCACAATCTATCCCTTCCTTCTCAATTTTTTTCTCTATATTAATTAATAATGAAAAAGAGAGAGAGAAGGCAAAGAAAGAACATAAACAAGATCTTTTATGTCCATAAGCTATTATATTTTGGCTGCTTATATTTTAAAAATTCTATTTAATTTTCACTAGTTTAGGGTAATATATATATATATACATATATATATGTATGTATATATATATATATATACATATGTATGTATATATATATATATATATATATATATATACATATGTATGTATTTTTTTGCCTCCAGTGTTATTGCTGGCGCTCAGCAATATGAATCCACTGCTCCTAGAGGCCTTTTTTTTTTTTTCTCATTTTATCGTCCTTGTTGTTGCCCTGTTGTTGTTGCCATTGCTGTTGTTGTTGTTGGATAGGACAGAAAGAAATGGAGAGAGAAGGGGAAGACAGAGAGGGGGAGAGAAAGATAGACACCTGCAGACCTGCTTCACCGCTTGTGAAGTGACTCCCCTGCAGGTGAGGAGCCAGAAGCTGGTACCAGGATCCTAAGGCTGGTCCTTGAGCTTTGCGTGATGTGCGCTTAACCCTCTGTGCTACCGCCCAACCCCCATGGTAATTTATTTTGTAATTTGATAACTTTTTACCTATGATGTTGTCAGTAAGAGATATTCATGAAACTATCAATTATTCTCCTAAATCTATACTTGCTAATTTCCTACCACAATTTCAATTAGGTAACACTTTGGTAAATTACAGCAAGAGTTCACACATACTGAGTGTCTACTCTAGCTCAAGCTATGTGTGTTTAAAAATATTCTATTTGTATTTTTTTATTTATTGAATAGATAGAAATAAAGAAAGAAGGCGGAGATAAAGAGGGAAAGAGAGTGACACTCAGGCCGGGTGGTGACATATCTGTTTGGGCACACATGTTACAACATACAAGAACCTAGCTTCAAGCCCCTGGTCCCCACCTGCAAGAGAAAAACAATGCTAGTGGCTACGCAGTGCTGCCAGGTGTCTCTTTGTCTCTCTCCTCCTTAATCTCCCCCTTACCTGTCAATTTCTGGCTCTCTATCCAATAAGTAAATAGATTAAAAAAATATTGTAAAAAAAAAAAGAAAGAAAGAAAAATCATTTGGTAGTTATAAAAGAAGATTCTTTCTTTATTCTTCTTTTTTTCTTTTAGTTTTGCTTCTTTTTATTTTGTAAAATCTCCATCTACTTCCATATATCTTTCTGATAGATCCTTTCTATATGTAGCTTGGAAATTAATTATAATTCTCTTGTGCAGCTTAATAGAGCTGTAGCTGCTTTGTCCCTGCATAGTTTAGGGCCTTCTATGTACAGTGCTAAAATCAAGCTGTCTGGCCTTTCTGCTGCTCTCTTGGAATTTAAGCATTTATAATCGTTTGCTTGCCTCATACTGGATTTCTTTCTCCTCTCTTTCAAAAATTTCTTCCTTTTGTGAATTTGGAAAGAAAAAAAAACCTACAGTACTTTTCAAATTGGATGCCTTAATTTTTCTCCTAAGTGTTCTTCTTTTACTTTGTGAGAAAAGGAAACTTTAGTCAAGTGAAGAGAGCACTTTAAAGGGGGTTCAGAAGGCTTAGATTTTATTTTTGACTCTGCCATTGACCTGTTCTATGCCCTTGGGTTTAACCTCACTACACTGGACTTAGTGAAGAGGTGTTTCAGCCTCTCTGCTAACATGCACTCAATGGGCCAGATCCTTCAAATGAGCCAATTGCACTTGGGGATTAAGTTAAGCCATTTGGAGGAGCATTAACCCTTCTTGGTCAATGAATTTTTTATGCACGAGTAGAATAACTTCTTAAACAGTGCCTATTTGTCCCTCATTACATACTGCCTCCACCCCACCCCACCCCATCACGATTGCCTAATTTACAAGAAAGTGTCACACTCAGTCAATAACTAAGCAATACTTGAGAGAAGTGCTGAGTAGTGGGGAAAAAATGGAGAATAGCAAGTAAACGAAACGACCCTCAGCAAACAGGTGAACAAACTAGAAATCAATGGCATGAAAATGGACTGCTTTTCCCTCTTCATTGAATTTAGTGGTCACTAGTTTGCCATCTCTCTCTTCTCTGCCGGCTGAAGTATTCCAGAAGTAAACGTGTCACAGGACAGGCCTGCTGTCACATGACCACTGGCAGGCCTGGGAAAGAGCCTGTTCATTAAGTTCAGGGATGGCATGCATTGCCCTCAGGATCAAAGATAAATTCCTGACTGTTGCCTTCAAAGCTCTCCATTAGCAAGATTCACTCCACTTATTTGTTGTAATCCCTGGCCTATAGCTGGTATTCTCTCCAGAGTAGAGTCAAAGTAAGTTCTTCCTCTACAGCCTCCAGCCTCTTTCCTGAAAATTTCCCACACTTTTCTCTGCCTTTTTTTTTTTTTTTCTCAGTTTCACTGGGTTCCTACCTTTCACATGAAGCAGAAGATATAGCTCTTTTAAAGCTTCTGAATTCTTTTAGGAACTCTAAACCCACAGTATTTGCAAGTTTATACAGGATTTCTTTATGTGGAGCTGGATCAGTGACTCTCCTAATTGACTTGGATGTTTCTTGACTGTTGGGGGCCTTTAATAATTTGTGTCTAGGAAATGTGTTCGTCAGTTAATAAATGAGAGGACTAACTTTCACAATCTGTGGATAAAGCAGGTGTTTTATATAGTTTCATAATTTCTCCTCTGGACTAAAGAGCTGTCTTTACATATCTGTTTGCCTATTACCTTTCTATCACATAAAGAAAGGAAAAAATATATAAATAAAAGCAAATTAATTATAAAGAGGCAAGTAAACAATTTTGGGGTTTTGTAGGGCAATAATTCATTTGAAATTTGCAATAATTCATTTAAGATCTAGAACTGACAGTACTGAGTTAAGAATGAGTCAATTGATGATTGATAAGCTGTGATTCCACTTCCTTATAGTAAATCCAGGTCAAATGTGAACAAATATAAATTTGTGTGGAATTGACCAGATTACCTAATCTCTTTCAATGCTTGTTTTTGTTAATTTGATGCATGAATAAAATTACCCAACTCTATAGTTTAAGACACAATAAATTAGATAGCACTAAGGCAGGTATACAATATGAACTAAAAATATGTTTTGTGGTTCTTTCCTATATCTTTTTAGTTTAAATGGATGCTATCACACTTTTGAAAGCTGCTGAGAAGGTAAGTTACTTAGAAAAAGTGTAAGCAATTACAGAATTAATAAAAATGAAACTCCATGAGTAATTAAATAATATTAAAAGATAACAAATTGAAGTTTTAATTGAAAGTGGGACTTATTGACAGTCTTTATGAAACATATTAAAATTATACATATATTTTACATATATAGATAAAATAAAATTAGAAAACTCATAGAAATCTTGAGAGCTATAGCTGACTGTCCTCTACTTGCCAGAATCTGAAATAAATGTCTAATAAAACCAAGATTGATGAAACAGTATTGAAACAAAAAAAAATTGATAACCCTTTCTTGGTATAATTTAGAAAAAAGCAATCTTAGTTTTCTTGAAAGTTGTCAGGAAAACCTTTCATCTCTCTCCACAGACTCTATTTCCTGGTTCAGAAACACAAGGTCAATGTCAACGAAAACAACTATAGAGGTGCTATTCTTTGTAAGCAGCTAGAGTTCTGGTAGACTGTTTCCTGACAGTTGTAGTATCTAAATGCAATAAATGCTAGGAAGAGAATAAATGGATGTGGAACTAAAATGGACTTAGAAAATATAGCACATATTATGGATTGTAACTTAATGTGTACTCTATTCATACAGAATGTTGGGTGGCAGAATGTAAGGATTAGTGTTAGTCAAACTAAGATAACTGTCACTAACTGAATACATTGCATATAGTAGAAATTGTGATGGAGGTCATGCATTCAAAACACTGACCATGTCTAGATCTGAAGATACGAGAGTATTTGGATTTTTTTTTAGAATTAGAAAAAACTGTAGAGTATTAACACAGTGCCTCATGATATACTCTAGATTTATCTAGGTTTATCACTGGAGATTGAATACATAGAATACAACAATTTAGGTTGAAAGAAAAAGAGGAAAGGAGATAGAAGGGCATGATGTCATACAGGGTCAGATATAATACAAAGAAAAAGTCTATAAGACAGTTTTATTTATTTTTATTAGTGGTTTGATGCTGCTTTACACAATTATGAGGTAACAGGGAGATATAACTCTATACCGTTCCCGCCACCAGAGTGCTGTGTTTCTACTCCCTCCATTAGAAACTACAGTAGTTCTCCCAAATTTACAGATTAGGTTAACAATTATTTCTATATCTATTTATATATATTTTCTCTTTTTCTATGGTCTTGCCTTCTCTTTAACTCACACCGATAGCTGTTACTACTTCTGAATGCCTTTCCTTTTACTTGATGGAATTCAACCTAAAAACCTCTGGTCATCCTCCCCTAACATTTCTCCCCCTCTGTGAGTATGAACCAAAATTCTTTATGGAGTATAGAAGGTGGGAGTTCTGGCTTATTTAATTGCTTCACCACTGGATAGGGATATTAGCAGGTCAATCCATACCCCCAGCCTGTTTCTACTTTTCCCTAGTGGGTAGGGCTCTGAAGAGGTCAGGTTCTAGGACATTTTGGTGAGGTCCTCTGCCCAGAGAAGTAAGGATGTAATTATAGTAGCATCTGCAACTTGGTAACTGAAAGCCAATAAGATATAAAGCAGGACAAAATGGTTAATAAACAGGAACCAAACAGTAGGAGTCCATGGATTCCCTGACTATGGGCGCAGATGGTGGAGTGCGCCGGTATTGACCAAAAAGGACATCATTAAGAGAGCCAGTTTCTTGCACTTATCTAACTGTTGTAGTTCTTTCTTTATCTGATGAGTTTAGACCTTGTCCCAGCTATTAAAGTGTTGATTGAATAAGACAATTCTATACAATTGATTGATATCTCCAACAAAGGTTGGAAATAGTATCTCCTATTCTGAGGAAAATGAAAAATCCCACAACCATTGTTGTTAACTCACTAACCAAATACCAATTGTAATCAAATACATAGACGAAAATATTGACAGAACATTTCATGACCTATGTTTCAAAAAAATCCTTCAAAGAGGTTCAAACCCAACAGCAAAGAAAATAAAATAAAAAATAAACCAAAGGGACTACATCAAATTGAAAAGTTTCTGCACGAAGGGTACTATTTATTACCAAAACAGAGAGAACAACAGCATGGGAAAAGATCTTTACACAACACAGATCAAAGGACTAATAACCAAAATACATAAAGGCTCATTAAACTAAACACCAAAAAAACAAGCAACCCCATTAGGAAATGGGGCCAGGACACATATTTCACTGAGAAAGATCAACAGGTCAGAAAGAGGTCAACAGACATATAAGAAGGTGCTCAAAGTCACTGATTATCAGAGAAATGCAAATAAAGACAACATTGAAATACCACTTTACATCTGTGAGAATGTCATACATCAGAAAAGACAGAAATGACAAATGTTGGAGAGGATGTGGAGAAAAGGGAACAATTTTTCACTGCTAGTGGGAGTGCAAAATTGTCAAAACCACTGTGGAAAGCAATTTGGAGACCCTGAAATACTAGGAATGGACTTACCCTATGACTCAGCAATTCCTCACCTGGGGATTTACACAAAGGAGACAGAAGTGCCAATCAGAAGATATCTATGTATGCCTATGTTTATAGCAGCACAGTTTATAATCACAAGAACCTGTAAGCAACCCAGATGTCCAACACCAGATGAGTGGATAAAAAAGTATAGTATGTATACACGATGGAATACTACTCAGCTGTTAAAAATTATAATATCGTCTCCTTTGCATTCTCTTAGATGAAATTTGAGGACATCATGGTGAATGAGACAAACCAAAAGGAGAAGAATTCATAGCAAATTATCTCACTTATTAGTGGGACTTAATAAAATAGGAGCAGAGAGAGAGAGAGAGAGAGAGAGAGCACAAAGTGAAACATGCATTGGATATGATGTATTATATTAAATCAAAGGACTCTGGGGAGGGAAGGAAAGGTTGGGTAGGAAGAAAATTCTGGGACCTGGTGGTGGTGTACCTGGTTGAGTACACACATTACAGTGTGCAAGGACTGGGTTCAAGTCCCTGCTCCCCACCTGGAGGGGGAAAGCTTTGCAAGTGGTGAAGTAGTGTTGCAGGGTGTCTCTGTCACCCCATTTACTCTGGATTTCTGGCTGTTTCTATCAAACAAAATAAAGATAATAAAAAAATTTAAAAAGGAAGAAAATTCTGGAAGCTTATGAAATTGTAGGCATATGTCAGATTGTGCTGTAAAGTACTAACCTCCTCAATAAAAAAAAATTAAAAAAAGAAACAGGAAATAAACATATAGGCAGATGCAAAAATATGGTGAAAATATTGGGATAAAATTAAGAGAGAGGTGGTATCATAAAAATTTACACTAACAGTGGAAAATACCTTTGAAGGATAAACTTAATTCATAGAAATTCAACCTGTAATCCACACATTTGACTACATTCCTGATTGTGACTTTATTCATTTACTCCTGAGACAAATGTGGAATGCTCACTCTCCTACATATCTTGCAAGAGGTGAACAAGCAATGGAAATAAACAACAGAGTAGAGACTTCAGATTTTGAAATCTATATAGTCTCTAAAATTACATGGCAACAAGAATTAAAATAAAAATTTTAAAGAATTGATAACAGCAATGAGGAGTAAAGTAAATTGTGTAAAAAAAGTAACCACTTTAAAGAGTATATAGTCAGGGAGGTATTTTGGAGAAAATAAGAAGAAGAAATGACTCTAGCATTTTGAAAGAAATATTTATAGAAACCCCTATAGTGAAAAACAACTTTGATGTGTTCAAACGATACGTTGGAGACTAGTATAGTTCAATCCTAATGGAAAATAAAACTGTTTAGAGGTGGTTGAAATCAGAAGATATAGAAAATTACAACTTAAGGCAAAGTAGTTAGAACACTGAAAGTTAGGGAAAGTAGCTCTTAAGTGTGCTAGAAGCCCCTTGTAGGTTTTAGTAACTATAATGATTTGTGTGTTTACATGGGTCCACAGAAAGCAGAGTCTGAGACAAAACATTAATGTGAGAAATTTTGGAAAAGTTCCCAGGAAGCTGCTATGAGGCTCATTTGAATAATTAAAAGAAGGAGGAAGAATTGACTAGGGCTAATTTCTTGCTAGACACTGATACTCATCTGAGAAGCCATATAAAATGTGTCTTTGAATTATCTGTCAGGTAAAAGCTAGAGGAAATAATTTTTAATCATTTCTTGATCATTTTCCATTTCCTACTGTTTACATATCTCCCCTGCAGGCTACTAGGTACGTACATATAAGCAAAGAATCTTATGCCAGATAATCAAAGGTGAGACTTATGAACTCCCTCTCTATCTCCTCCTCCCTCTCAATTTCTGGATATTTCTATCAAATAAATAAAGATAATAAAAAAATTAGAAAGAAAAATATTTCATAATAGAAACTGAAAAACAAAAGAAATGGTATAACAGAAATAAAATGTAAAATTGAGCATTTTCAAGTTCAATAAATGGTTTTTCAAAAACATAAATAACAACATAACAAATTAAAATAAAGAAACAAAGCTACATTAAAGCTGATATAACCCAATCTTCCAATTCCTACTATTAAGGGGCCAACAGAAATTGATTTACCCTAACACATTTACCAACTTATTAGCAAATAAAACAGCATTTTCAGACCTTAAACAATCAGAAGAACATGACAATTATACTTCAAATAAAAGTGAAATTAATCAGGTGAATATTCCAACTTAATGTCTAGAGAATTTTACATAGTACGGCACAGGGAAGTGAAAATTAGTAGACCAGACTGCTTAGTCTAGGAACCATTTCCAAATGTTGGTAGGTAAAATCAGTTAGTATCCTTGTAGTTGGGGGAGTCAGGCTGTTGCACTACGAGTTAAGCGCAAGTGGCGCTAAGCACAAGGACCAGTGGAAGGATCCTGGTTCAAGCCCCCGGCTGCCCACCTACAGGGGAGTCGCTTCACAGGCAGTGAAGCAGGTCTGAAGGTCTTTCTCCCTCTCTGTCCACTCCTCCTCCTCTCTCCATTTCTCTCTGTCTTATCCAACAATGACGACATCAACCACAATAATAACCACAATAAAAACAAGGACAACAAAAAAGGAAATAAATATAAACACAAAAAAAATTGAAAAAAAGAATCCTTGTAGTTAAATACTAATAGTGAAAGAACTGTAAGAGATGTGTGTGTGTGTGTGTGTGTGTGTGTGTGTGTGTGTGTGTATGTGTAAGATAGACAGATAAATAGACAAACCTAGCAGAGATATGCCCCAAGGCACACATAGAACTATCGATATAGGTTTGAAGGCACATTGTTATTAAATACAACCTTTGAACAAATACTGACCAAAGAATAAATTACTTTGACCCAACAGCAATTCATAGAAACCCAGATTTAAATATAAAATCACATTCATAGCTACCAGTCCGGAAGATTGTATATGTAGACAAGAGTGTGCCACTTTAGAAGAAGTCAGAGGAAGTTTTCAAATTCTTATTATCTAACTGAAAATTGGGATGTGGGGCATAGATTACTATTATACATTGAAGTATAATAACAATTTCAATGTTCCAGTGATGAAAATAAACTTCCATAATAAGGTGAATTAAATATAACTTTTGACTAGTAAGCAGTCTATGTTGGCCTATAGGAAATCCCTAGGTAACCAACTTAAACATTAACTATATATATTTTTAATTTGAGACATAATAGACCAAAACATTGAGCAGAAACAATTTTTACCTAATTCAAATAAGTCATTGAAAGAGCAAGCAATAATAATTCTGTGTGTGACAACAGTAGATTACACAATGTATTAAATAACATATGTAACATGTCCATTTTTGAGGAGTCCAGACACTGGACTTAGTGGAAACATTATGCAAGTAATATATTAAAAGAACTAAGGGAAATTATGTTAAAGAACTCAAAGAAAATACGATAGAATCTCATCAGATAAAAACACCAGTGAGTGGTCCGGGAGGTGGCGCAGTGGCTAAGGCACTGGACTCTCAAGCATGAGGTCCTGAGTACAATCCCCAGCAGCACATGTACTAGAGTTATGGCTGGTTCTTTCTCTTGAATAAATAAATCTTTAAAAAAAAACCAGTGAAATATAGAAATATTAAAAAATAAATTAAAATTTATGAGTGAAAAGTATTATAACTAAAAAGAAAATGTGTGTGTGTGTGTGTTTTCTTCTTAGCAGGTTCGAACTGTCTAACAAAGAAAGAAACACTCAAGAAACTTGTAGATCAATAGAAATTATTCATGAGAAAATCAGAGGAAAAAAGAATAGGTAAAACTAAATAGAACTTCAGAAGACTATGAAACTTCACAAAGATACTAATATACGCTGTAAGTATCAGATAAAGTGAATAAAAAAGTGCAAGAAAATATTTGAAAACACAAATGACAAAAAAATTCTCTCAAATTTTCATGATAATTGCATAACAAGACTCTAAAAACCAAACAACAACAAAACCCTCTAAACGAAATGAATATAAAGAGGCCCTTGCATTGGGATCCCATAGTCAAAACTTGAACTCAAATATGAAGAGAAAATGACACATTACATACTAGGGGACCCCAATATTAATGAAGATGAATTCTTATCAGAAACCATGAAGATCAGTGGGATATATTAATAGTACTGAAAAGCAAAAAAAAAAAAAAAAAGTCAACCAAATATTTATATCCAGAAAAATTAATAAGAATTAAAGGATTTCCAGATAAACAAATATAATTTAATATAATTGTCTATGAACTATGTAAGAAAATCATTCAAGGGCAAAGCAAGTAACTCTTAAAAGTAATTTATGTCACATGCACAAAGAGAGCAGCAAAAACTATGAGTAATACACTTATAAGTACACATTTTATAAAAATCATTTTTTATTTTTTATGTGGTTTTTCTTTTTTATTTAATTTTTTTATTTTTTAAAAATATGTTTAAATTACAGAATTACATGTCAATAGGGGTTTGAATCTACACCATTCCCACCACCAGAGTTCTGAATCTTCACTCTCACCACTACAATCCACCACAGTTCCCCTAAAGTTGTAGATATGGGCCGACCATCTTCTTTAGAGCTATCTGTCTACATAGATACAAAGTTACCCCTTCTTTTCCTGATTCAATCCTCTCCCTCTAAACCACTCATGACATCAAAGCTACCTCCATATGTCCCTTTCCTTTTCCTTCCCTCTCTCTGGGTGCTGATGGAGCTGGAGTGCAGAGTCCTCTTATCTTCATCCTATCACTTCTCCCTCACTGGGAGTATGGATCAAGGTTGTTTATGGGGAGCAGAAGGTAGGAGTTCTGGCTTCCGTAGTTGCTTCTCTGCTGAGCATGGGCATTGACAGGTCGATCCATATCCCCAGCCTGTTTCTATCTTTCCCTAGTGGACCAGAGCACTGGAGATGTGAGGGTCCAGGACACATTGCCCAGAGAAGCTGGGGTGGAGTCATGGTAGCATTTGCAGCCTGGTATCTGGAAGGTGGCATGACCTAAGCAGAGACAAGATGGTTAATGAACAGGAACCAGAAAGTAGGATCAGAGCAGATGAGATTAGGGATTTTAGGGGAGAAGAAAGCTAGGGAAACCATTTTAGGCATGTTCCAGGGGGCATACAACTATAATAGGTTTGCTTGAGTTTGGTTACTAACCTGAGGTTGGATGAGAATGTTGTCTGAGAGAATGGTGTTAGAGTGAAGCACCGATTTGAATAGTTGCTAAGTTGACTTCTCAGGCTGGTATCTCAGGTTACAGTCCACAGTAGGATTTCAATAGCAGCATAATGCAGGGTGGCAGCACCAGAAGCGATTTGGTTAAAGTTGGCAGGGTTGGTATAGTGGTAAGGAATCATAGAAAAGGAATTTCAGAGAGTCGGGCTGTAGCTTAGCAGGTTAAATGCAGGTGGTGCGAAGCACAAGGACTGGCATAAGGATCCCGGTTCGAACCCCGGCTCCCCACCTGCAGGGGAGTCGTTTCACAGGAGGTGAAGTAGGTCTGCAGGTGTCTATCTTTCTCTCCCCCTCTTTGTCTCCCACTCCTCTCTCCATTTCTCTCTGTCCTATCCAAGAACGACGACATCAATAACTACAACAACAAAACAACAAGGGCAACAGAAGAGAATAAATAAATAAATAAATATTTTAAAAAAATTTTAAAAAAGGAAAAAGAATTTCAAGAAGTATGGGCGTATCCTAGAGGTACCAGGACTAGGAGAAATGTAGGTCTTAATGAGGATGCAAGGGGTTTCTCATAGTCTTAGAGAAAATTAAAATATCAATGATTAATTATTATAGCCAGGTTAGTTGGGGGGCTAAGTATCTGTGTTATTATACTTAACTTCACTATGACCTGAATGCTTCTGGTGGTATCTGAACCTCCTTGAATTTTAAATACTTACAAGGTCAAAAGGTCTTGACCTATCTGGCCTAAAGCTGTAATTGATTTAGATGTTTGCAGAGCTTTATTTTCCAATACATTTTTAGAGATCCATAAACAATTAATTCCCTTATCAGAGTATGATCATTTTGCAAATCTAAGATAAATATTAGCAAGAGTTAATATTTGTTGCTTAGGCAGTGGATAACTTGAGATATTAAATCTATCCACCCCTCCCACATGTCGTATTGCTATTGATAGGACTAAATAGTGATAAGTCTTCCCCACCACTGAAAGTCTGTGCCCTCCCCCATATTCCCTAGGTACCCACAATAGTTTTCCCATTTTAAATATGGGTTGCGTTGTGTCTGGTTGTTTATTTTATGTATGTGTATTCAGTTCTTTAAATTCCACATATGAGTGAGACCATCCTATAGTATTCTTTTACCTCCTTGCTTATTTCACTTAGCATAATGTTCTCAAGTTTCATCCATTTTATCCCAAAGGATGTAAAATAATCCTTTTTATTGCTGAATAATATTCCATTGAATATATGTACCATAACATTTTATAACCAGTCATCTGTAAAGGGACATTTTGGTTGCTTCCAAATTTTTACTATTGTAGATAATGTGGCTATGAACATGGGGGTGGATATATCCCTTAGAATTAGTGATATTATCTCTTTTGGATAAATGCCTAGGAGTGGGATTGTTGGGTTGTAAGGTATTTCCATCTGTATTTGCTTAAGGATTCTCCATACTGTTCTCCATAATGATTGTACCATTTTGCATTCCCATCAGCAGTGTATTAGAATTCTTTTCTTTCCACATCCTTTCCAACTTTTATCTTCTCCTGTTTTTCTTGATGAAGGCCACCTTTACAGGTGTGAGGTGGTATCTCAATGTGATTTTAATTTATATTTCTCTGGTGATAAGTGAATGAGAGCATTTCTGCATATGTCTGTGGGCCATGTGTAACTCTTTTTTGGAGAACTGTCTATGCATATCCTATATCCACTTTTTTTATTGCATTGTGCTTTTTCTCTTTGTTGAGCCAAATGAGTTCTATATAGATGTGATATAGATTTCTATATAGATTTGATATCAAGTGCCTGTCTGAAGTATGATGTGCGATGTACAAATATGTTCTCCCATTTGCTGGGTTTCCTGTTTATCTTTATGGAGTTTTCTTTTGATGTATGGAAACTTTTTAATTTGATAGAGTCCCACTTGTTCAATCTTGATTTTGTTTCCTTTGCCCATGGGGTGAAGTCTCCAAATATGTCTTTAGTGTTAATGTCATGAAATGTTTCACTGATAAATTCTTCTATGTATTTTATACTTTCACATCTTATATCCAGATCTTTGATCCATCTTGAGTTAATTTTGGTGTATGATGTTAATTGGCAATCTAGTTGCATTTTTCTACATGTTGTTGTCCAATTCTTCCAACACCATTTGTTAAAGAGACTTTCTTTTCCCCAATGGGCAGATTTGGCCCCTTTGTCATATATAAAGTATCTGTATATGTATGGATTGAGTTCTGGGCTCTCTATCCTATTCCATTGGTCCATATGACCATTTTTGTTCTAGTACCACACTGTTTTGATTACTTCTGCTTTGTAGTATAACCTAAAGTCAGGTATTAGGATGCCTCCATTTTTCTTCTTTTTCCTTAGGAGTGTTTTTTTTTTTTTTTTTTCTATTAGTGGTTTATAGAGTTTCACACAAATTTTTGAATAATATGATCAATTTCCTTGAAATATATCATTGGGATTTTAGGGGAAAAACTTTCAGTGGTCAATAGCATCACCTGCAGGCCAGTAATTACCAGCAAAACAAATGCATAAACAAAAGAGATATGACTTCCAAATATGACAAAACATATAGAAATGAAACAGAAGAACTTCAATAAATTACAGACATAGGGAGACTATCAGATAAAGATTACAGAAAGCTCATTATGAAGACTCTCTAAGAATCTAAGTATAGTGTAAAGTGGCATATTCAAGAATTGAAAGAAATTTTCACTAAGGCATTAGAATGCACAAAAGAAACAGGGAAAGGAGTCTGTTCAAGAAATGGTTTTGGAAAAATGAGGCTGAAGAATCAGACTGAACCACTATATTTCACTGAACACAAAAGTCAACTCCAAATGGATCAAGCACTTGGGTGTTAGACTAGAAACTATCAAATATTTAGAGGAAAATATTGGCAGAACTCTTTCTCATCTAAATTTTAAAGGCATCTTCAATTATATGAATCCAGTTATAAAGAAGACTAAAACAAAAACACACCAATGGAATTACATCAAATTGAAAATCTTCTGCACAGCAAAAGAAACCACCATCCAAACCAAGACACCCCTTACAGAAGGGGAGATCTTTACATGTCATACATCATCTGGAGCTCTAGTTAGAGAATCCCTGACTATGACTCCCATATAGATATGATGGGCCTATACCTCTAATAAATCCCTCTCTTCACTATCACTGATCACTGCTATCAGAATGTCATCCTAAGCCCTCTTGCGGGCCTCTGTAGGACCATGCCCTCACTATAAATTAGCAACGGTAGGGACTGCCCCACTCACCAAAGAAAGGCTGGATTATCCTACCATGCCGCTCAAAGGAGAATGGTCCTAAAAATGAGTGTAGCCTACAATGTCACCAGCTATGACCATGAACTGAGAGTTCAGACTAACAGACTAAGAGGTTACATAGGTTCCTGTGCTAAATATGAGCATATATAGTCTATAGGTCAGATTGATGGGTTAAACTGTTAGTGGTATTCATATACTTCCTTCATGTTTGGGAGCTCTTCTCTGCTAGAATAAAGCTTTATAATTCTATTCTTAATTCTGACACCATCTTCCCAGACAATATTTTTAGTTTACCTGCATGTTAGCTATCAAGTTCAGGTATACATTACTAAAGTCAAAGGCCCTTTAGAACATATCTAAAATATACTTTCTAGCCACTATTTGCCCTAAGATCCCTAGTCTCATCTGCTTTGTTCCTATTTTTGGGTCCTGTTTATTAAACAATTTGTCCTGATTTATATCTTACTGCCTTTCAGCCACCAAGTTTCAGATTCTACTATGATTCCATCTTGATCTCTCTGGGTAGATGACCTCATCAGTGTGCCTCTCTAGAGCCCTACCAGACTACGGAAAGATAAAAACAAGCCGGGGGTGTAGTTCAACTTGCCAGTGCCCATGACCGGTGGAAAAGCACTTACATAAGCCAGAACTCCCACCTTCTGTACCTCATAAATAATTTTGGTACATACACTTAGAGGGGCAGAAATAGTAGGGGAAGGTAACCAGAGGTCTCTATACTCCGATTCCATCAGGACTCAGAGAAAGAAGAAGTTTTAGGACATACAGAAATAGTAATAGGTGTTGGTGTGACTTAGAAAGGAAGAGAAGGCATGACCATAGAAAAAATGGGAAAATATATATAAGTACAGATAGTTATAGAAATAATTCTCAACCCATTCTGTAACCTTGGAAAAACCATTACAGTTTCCAATGGAGGGGATAGGGACATCAACTCTGGTGGTGGGAATGGTGTGTTATTATAATATACCCCTTTTATCTTGAATATTATAAATCAATATTAAATACTAGTAAACTTAAAAAATAAATACATGTCAAGAAAAAGCTGGTAAATTCAACTAGAAAAAACAAAGTGCCTCATAACATTAGCAGGAAAATTAAAAGAAAATTTAAAAATTCTGGAAATTATTTCCATAATTTTGTAGATACATATTAAAATTATTCTTAAAATAATATAAGTTTGATGAGATATATCCTCTGGAATTATGCCAACTATGACAGGTGCATAGCCCAGGTATTAGTCTTAGTCCCCTAGCATTGGGGGCAGCATTAGTACTGTGATATCTGCCCCCTCTCTCTATCTAAGAAGTAAATCTAGAGCTGTGAAACCCTGGTGATACCAACAAAAATAGGCAAAAATATGCTGTTGTTAATGAAAAATGAAACCATCTCATTTAAACAATTATGGAATAGTTTTAATTATATCTGGGAAATATTCCAGATTTCATTTTCTCACTTGGTTTTTAATTTTATTTATGCCATATAAAACAAAGTATTGTATGAGAGAATGAGAGAAGCCAGGAGATCATTCCAGCATCTCTGGTACAGGGGATGGAAACAATAGAAAGTCATGTGCTCTACCATCTGAATTATGTACCCCCTAGCCAATTGTTTGGTTCCTAGAGATTATTTTAGATGATGATGATGATGATTATGATGATTATAACTTACTACTAGAGGAAGAAAGCAGAGTTCTATTAAAAAAATAATGATTCAAAGTGCTGGATGGTGGCACACC
The DNA here is from genome assembly GCF_950295315.1 of Erinaceus europaeus. NCBI lineage: Eukaryota > Metazoa > Chordata > Mammalia > Eulipotyphla > Erinaceidae > Erinaceus > Erinaceus europaeus. The sequence continues at coordinate 28,132,909 of NC_080179.1, forward strand.
TGGTTGAGTGCACATGGTACAATGTGCAAAGACCTGAATTCAAGCCCCCATTCCCACCTGCAGGGGGAGAGCTTCACAGGTGGTGAAGTCATGCTGCACGTGTCTCTATGTCTCTATTCCTGTCTCCCCCTTCGTCTTGGTCTTTGGCTGGCTCTCTATGCTTGAGGTTGTTGGGCTTCTTCTTGCTACTCTAAGCCTTTGAACTGTTTGCTTACTAATATTGAGGTACATAATTGTTCAAAGGCTTTTTTGAGCTGTTTGAATTTATTGTTGTAATTAATTTCACCAGAGTTATATTAAGTGATAGATTGCGAAAAATGTTAATCAACAAAACAGGATTGAAAAAATAACAAGACTTAGGAAACATCAGTCTCACAAAATTAATTGTTAAAGAATTTTACAAAGATAATGCAGTATTAAAGGATGGAGGTTAATATAATTTTTTTTTGCGCCTCCAGGGTTATTTCTGGGGCCCGGTGCTTACACTAGGGAATCCACTGCTCCTGGTAGCCATTTTTTCCCTTTTGTTGCCCTTGTTGTTTGTCATTGTTGTGGTTATTATTGTTGTTGTTATTGTTGTCATTGTTGGATAGGACAGAGAGAAATGGAGAGAGGAGGGGAAGACAGAGAGGGGAGAGAAATATTGACACCTGCAGACCTGCTTTACTGCTTGTGAAGCAACCCCCCTGCAGGTGGTAAACCCGGGGCTCCATGGGGATCCCTACAAACGTCCTTACGCTTTGCACCATGTGCATTTCACCCACTGTGTTACTGCCCGACCCCCATATTTCTAAATTTTTCTTCTTCTTTTTTTTTTTTTTTTGTCTTCAGGGTTATTGTTGGGCCTCGAATCCAGTGCTCCTGGCTGCCATTTTTTCATTTTTATTGGATACGATAGAGAGAATTGAGGGGGGGAAGAAGACATAGAGAGGAAGAGAGAGACAGAAAGACACTTGTAGACCTGCTTGTGAAGCTACCTTCCTGCAGGTGGGGAGCTAGAGGCTCGAACTGGGATCTTTGTGTGGGTCCTTTGTTGTTTTCGTGGGTTATGTTGTTTTTGCCTGGCTGGCTTCACGGGCGGGTAACAGACGACCAGGGACTCATGGTTGAGCTGTAGGCAGTATCTCTTTATTCATGCAGGATGCAGCACAATCTAAGACGAGCTAAGTTAAACTCAAAGTACAGTACTGTAAAACTCACAATGCTGTCTTTATATATACTTGCCAAGTAAGGTGGAAACAGGATGTGACATAGAGAGGGTGGAGAGAAAAGTAACTGGTGAAAATCAGGGTGTGACAAAGAAGGGATCAGGGTGTGACAAGGAGGGGGGGTGGAGCAGGCGAGAATCCTATCACTGAACCACCAATGCCCTGGAGGGAGGGTGGAACTTGTTAACAGTGGTTATGTAAATAGAATAGTGTTAAGCAGGGGGGATTTAAACCAAATGAAACAGAAGGGGTCTCATGCATACCAACAGTCCTTGACCCAGTGCACCACTGCCAGACCCCACTAAATGATTCTCATCCTGGTTAAGTGCATATTTGAGATTTCATATCATTTGGAGATAAGGAGATATCTTCAACAGTGGTTGTGTACCAGCATTTCTTCTTGATGTCCCAAAGTTTGCAGATTCAATCCCTGTTACCACCATAAGCCATAGATAAGCAGTACTCTGGTCTCTCTTACTAAAAATCAAAATATTAAAAAAATTCAAGTAATCAAAATATCTCACAAATAATGATAGTATGAATGTTTCGTCATGGGGGATACTTAGGTTCAAACCTGGCCTCTAATGCATTGAAGGAAGTTATCATTGTTGTGATATCTTTCGCTCTCTCTGTCTCTTTCTATCTGAAAAAGGCAGCCTCAAATAAATGAAAGCAGGGAGTCGGGCTGTAGCGCAGCAGGTTAAGCGCAGGTGGCGCAAAGCACAAGGACCGCCATAAGGATCCCGGTTCGAACCCCGGCTCCCCACCTGCAGGGGAGTCGCTTCACAGGCGGTGAAGCAGGTCTGCAGGTGTCTATCTTTCTCTCCTCCTCTCTATCTTCCCCTCCTCTCTCCATTTCTCTCTGTCCTATCCAACAACGACGACAATAACAATAATAACTACAACAATAAAACAACAAGGGCAACAAAAGGGAATAAATAAATAAAATAAATATTAAAAAAGAAATGAAAACAAATAAAATTCATATTATGTTAAAAATTCATGATTATTTTACATGCAGAAGAGTTTATGTAAAAATCCAAGCTAAGATGACCACTTTCATAGAAAGTTTGTTCTATGTAAGATATTATTAAGTGCTTATATATTTGTCTTTGGTTTTCAGTTAAAATAAGTGGTTTCTCACTATGTATATATTATTTTATCTTTATCATTTTCCCTGACTTTTTCAATGATAACACTGACAATTAAATTGCTCCTGTTCAATCTTAAGCCATGTTTTTATACATTGGAAAAAAAAACAACCTTGTGGGACAGTTGGTATTTTAATACTTTATAAGACCTAGGAACCATGATCCTAGGCAAGTAGAAGATTTGAGAAAGAATCAAGCTCATCTTTTGCTTATTAGTCTCTTGAAAGGAGACTCAAAACCATAAGTGAGGGGTGGAGCCAAGATGGGAACTTGGAGACAACATCTGGTGTGAGTTCCTGAATGAAGCAGCTTACAACCTGGGATTCTCTGGAGAGTGTAGTATCTGGGCATTCAGTGGAAAGAACTAGTAAGAGGTGGTCAGGGTGACACCATAAAAGAGTCCTATAACCCACTCTTGGACTGGCAAACACAGGCCAAACAGAGGGCTGGCCAGCTATTCCTAGCAGGCTTCCTGCAGAGCTATTTTCTTTACCAAGATTCCTGGCTCAGCAGGAGTGTCATTCTAAGCCTTTTCCTTTCCCTTTCCCTTTCCCTTTCCCTTTCCCTTTCCCTTTCCCTTTCCCTTTCCCTTTTCCTTTTCTTTTTCCTTTTCTTTTTGAAGGGGTCTGGAGCTCTATTTGAGTGACAGAATACCTGACCAATCAGGGCCTCAGGTCTGCCTGGAAAGACTAGCTGGATTTTTTTTTTTTCATACTTATTATAATTGGTTGTCTTCTTTTGGTCTAGGAAGGGGGCCAGGTTGCATGCAGCCAATCTGGAGTGGTCCAAACTGCAAACTGACAGGGTTTTTTTATTCTATTCTGTTTATTATTACTATTATGCATGGCCCTTTTCCCTCCTTTTCAGGTTGACCAAAATTAACTGGTTTTTTTTTTCCATTCATATGTGGCTGGATGTCCTATCCATTGTGAGGGGAAATTGTTTCTCTCTCCTTCTCCTCTCCACACTCCTTTTTATCTTCTCCTAGAAATTAAAAAACAAAAAAAAAAAACAACAAAAAGAACAACTCCTTTCACTGATCTTTTTTTTTTCCTTCTTCCTTCTTTTGCTTTCTGAATTCACTGACACTCATTTGTGAACTATTTTGTGGAAGAAATCTGACTCAGAGAGTACTGTGTGTGTGTGTGTGTGTGTGTATTTTCTACTTTCTTTTCTCCTCTTGCTGTCTCTAGAATTTATAGTGGACAGTAGATTTGCATAGTTGTCTATTCTTACTTTGCATTTTTCAATTCTCTTTCTTCTTTTAGTTTTGTTTGCTTTTTTTTTTTTCTAGAACTGAAGTGTTGGTTTGGCTGACTGGTATTGGTTCAACTGCATCAATCACTCCCATTCACTGTTGCAGTAAAACCAATAAAATACCTAGGAATAAAGCTGACCAAAGAAGTGAAAGATTTGTATACTGAAAACTATGAGTCATTATTCAAGGAATAGTGAATGGGAGTGATTTCTGGATGTTTTCTTCTTCAGATTTAGTGTTTGTGTAGAGAAATGCCACTGATTCTTGTACATTGATTTTGTAGTCTGACACCTTGCTATATTGCCTAATAACTTCCAGTAGTTTTCTGCTGGATTCTTTAGATTTTTCTATGTATACTATCATAATATCTGCAAATAGTGAAAGCTTGACTTCTTCCTTTCCAATCTGTATTTCCTTGATTTCATTCTCTTGCCTGATTTCTATGGCAAGAATTTCCAATACTATGTTGAAGAGTAATGGTGATAATGGATAGCCCTTTCTAGTCCCCAATCTGAGGGTGAATGCTTTCAGCTTCTGTCCACTGAGTATGATGTTGGCTGTATGTTTTCTATATATGGACTCCACTATCTTGATGAAATTCCCATCTATTCCAATTTCTGGTAGTGTTTTGAGCATGAATGGGTGTTGGATTTTGTAAAAGGCTTTCTCTGCATCCTTTGAGATAATCATATGGTTTTTGGTTTCACTTTTATTGAATGACATTGATTGACTTACATATGTTGTGCCATCCTTACATTCCTGTGATAAATCCCACTTGGTCATAATGAATATTCTGTTTGATATACTGCTCTATCTGGTTGGCCAGGATCTTGTTTAATATTTTGGCATCTAATTTTAGTGATTTCTGTCCCTCTGGTTGCTTTAGGGTTCCTTTGTTCCTCTTCCTCTAAGTCCTTAATGTGTGCAGTAAGTTAGTTTATTTGAGCTTTTTCTTGTTCTTTAATATTTGATTTTATGACTATGAGTTTCCCTCTCAGTACGGCTTTAGCTGTGTCCCTAATATTTTGATAGGTTGTGTATTCATTTTCATTTGTTTCCAGGAACTTTTGAATTTCTTGCTTGAGTGCTTCTTTGACCCAGCAGTTCTTAAGCAGTATGATACTTAGTTTCCAAATTCTGTGACTTTTTGTAATTTTCTGTTGCTAAATGTTAGCCTTACTCCACTGTAGTCTGAGAAGATACTTGGGATGATTTCAATGCTCTTGAATTTGTTTATGCTGTCTTTGTGGCCTAACATGTGGTCTATTCTTGAGTATGTGTTGTGTGGATTTGAAAAGAATGTGTATTTGAGTTTTTTGGGGTGAAGAACTCTGAAAATCTCCAGAAGGTATAGTCTGTCTGTCTCTTCATTTAATTCTCTTCTTTCTTTGTTAATTCTCTGCTTCATTGATCTAAGTGTGAGAGTGGTGTGTTAAAGTCTCCCACTATTATCGTATTACTATTGTTGTATTTTTGTAGTTCTTTTAGTAGGTGTTTGATATATTTGGGTGGTCCCTCATTGGGTGCATAGATGTTAATATCTATTAAATCTTCTTGGTTGATTTATCCTCTAATCATAATGTAATGGCCTGCCTATCTTATATTACTTTATTTTATTTAAAGTCTACTGTGTGAGAGGTGAGAATGGCTATTCTTGCCGTTTTTTTTGTGGTCCATTAGCCTGCATGATAGTTTTCCATTCTTTTACTTTAAGTCTGTGTTTGCCTTGTTGGTCAGGTGGGATTCTTGCAAACAGCATATGGTTGGGTTGTGTTTTCTGATTCATCCTCCCACTCTGTGCCTTTTAGTGGGTGAGTTTAAGCCATTGACATTTGTTGATATTATGGATTTAATGTATTGTAGTGCCATTATTCAACATTTTTTTTTTTTGCTCTGATATATGCTAAGTATTATGGTGATGTTCTTGTTTATAAGAGGTCTTTGAGAACCTCTTTTAGGGCGGGTTTGGTGATGGTTGCCTCTTTAACTGTTGTTTGTCTGAGAAGTTTTTGATAACTCCATCTAGTTTGAATGAAAGTCTAGCAGGAAATATTATCCTTGTTTGAACCTTTTTCATTCAGGGCTCTGTAGATATCTTGTCATTCTCTTCTGGCTTTTATAGTTTGAGTGGAGAAGTCTGCTGATAATCTTATGGGTTTTCCCCTGTATATGACTTTTGTTTTTCTCTTGCAACCGGTAGGATCATTTCTTTATTCTTACTTCTTTTCATTGTAACTATGGTGTGTCTTGGTGTCTTCAGGTCTGGATTGATTCTGTTTGGGACTCTCTGGGCCTCTTGAATCTTAATGTCCTTTTTGTTGTTTAGGTCTGGCAAGTTTTCTTTTATTATTTCCTCTAGAATGTTTATTTCCCCTTCCTCTCTTTCTTCCCCTGGTAGGCCAGTGATACAAATGCTACTTCTTTTGAGATCATCCCATATGTCTCTGTTGTTGTTTTCAGTGTCTCTCAATCTATTTTTGGACTATTTAACCTCCTCTTAGTTTTCTCTAGCTCATCTTCTGTTTGGCTAATTTTGTTTTCTGCTTCTGTTAGCTTTGCTTTCCCTTCCCTCAACTTCTTGCTTCAGTTCAGTTATAATTTAGCTTGTTCTGCTAATTGACCTTTCAGTATAGCTGTTTCAGCTTTCAGTTCTCTGATTACCTCAAGGTAGCTATTATTTTCCTTGAGGGTGTCATCTGTTGTTTCCCTAATTATGGTAGCCCTATCCTCCATAGTTGTCTTCATTTCTGTGATTATTAAGTTTACTATTGCTTGCATACTTTGCTTATCTATGCTTACTTCTGTCTAATTTGGAGTTTCTTCTAGGCTCCTGTCTTGATTCATTGTGGTTGAAGTTTTATTTGCTCTTGTTTTAAGCATTTTTTTATTGATGTGTTTTTTATTTTTCTGTTCTGTCATTCTTCAGTTGTTGTGTTTTGAGTACAAGCCACGCTATACTAAATATCTTTATGACAAATGCAGTCATCAACCTCAGAAATTACAACAATAGTAACTGAAGCAAGGATTAATGCAGTTTAACTAATACCAGTTAGCCAAACAACACCTTAAATAAAAATAAATAAATAAATAAAAAATAAAAAAAATTTAAAAAAGGAAAAAAAAAAGAAACCAAATCTAAATGAATGAGAAAGAGAAAGGAAAAAACAGAAAGCAAGAATAGACAATTTTGCAAATCTACTCTCCAGTGCAAATAGCAAGAGGAGAAAAGGAAGTAGAGACAAGAGATACACACAGAGAGTCCATTCTGAATCAGATTTCTTCCCCAAAATAATTCACAAGCGAGTATGAGTGAAATCAGAAAACAGAAGGAGGAGGGAAGAAAAAAGATAAGAACAAGAAAGAAAAAAAAAGAGCAGTGAAAGGAAAGAGTATTTTTTTTTTTAATTAACTAGGAGGAGGAAAAAAGGGGAGAGTGAATGGAAGATGTAGAATGAGACAAGTTCCTCTCACAGTGGACAGGACAGCCAGTCACCTAGCAATGGAAAAAAAAAACAATATCAGTTAATTTTGGTCAACCTGAAGAAGGAGGGGGGAGAGGGACAGCAGTATATATAATAGTAATAATAAAATAACTGTCAGTCTGCAGTGTGGCTGGCTCAGGCTTAGCTCAGGCAGCCTCAACAAAGACCAATTGTAAAAAAAAAAAAAAAAAAAAAAAAAAACCCTCCAGGTAGTCTTTCCCAGGCAGGAGTGATGCTATGATTGGTCAGATGTTTTGTTACTCAACTAGAGTTTCTTCCACTTAGAAAAAAAAGAGAGAGGGAGAGAGAGAGAAGGAAATCAAATAGGAAAAGAATTGGAATGATACCCCTGTTGAGCCAGTCTTGGTAAAGAAAAAAACTCAATGGGGAGCCTGCTAGTAGCAGCTCTCCTGCCCCTGGGGTCTGGTTTTGGGGTGGGGGGGAGGGGTGCACTTCAGGAAAAATCAGGAGATTTTCTTTTTCCTCTGTTTTCTAACTCAAGATTGAGGTATAGTCATCTCCTTGGTGTCACACTTAGGACCCCTTTTTCACCATCCTGCTGACAATGTGATATCCTACCTATCTGGCTGCTGTTGTTGGAGTTCACGCCAACACCTTCCACCTTCTGCACCCCATAATGGCCCTGGGTCCATACTCCCAGAGGGATAAAGAATAGGAAAGCTATCAGGGGAGGTGATGGGATTCAGAGTTCTGGTGGTGGGAATTGTGTGGATTTTTACCCCTTTCATCCTATGTTTTTTGTCAGTGTTTCCTTTTTATAAATAAAAATAAAAAAAACATAATTGAATAGTTGCTAGGGTTGAGGGAAGCAATATTGCTGACATGAAAGAGTGCAAATTTGCCTAAAATTAAGAAGAGTGCTATAAAGTAGTGGGATTTCTGGTCATACTTATTTTCTTCTACCACAATTCATGAGGATCACTTTTTTACCAAAAAAAAAAAAAAAAAAAGAACACTCCATTACTCCATTATAGGGAAATGTAACAATTCAACTAGGAACTTAAACTGCATGCATTGAAATTTGAAATTTAAGCAATTATATTCTAAATAGAAATAATAAACATTATACATAATTTCTTCATCTATCTTATATAAGGAGGAACAGTCCTACTTTTACTGTAGGAACCTATGCAGAGGGGGCAGGAAGCAGAAGTTCAGGATGCAGAGTGGTAAAGGAAAGTAGGAGACAGCAAGTCTAGAAATCAGCCAACTAATAGGGAAAGTTGAAGTAACTTGCCACATATCAAAAAGGGAGAATGGATACTTTCCCCTTTTCTTAATACTGGCTTATTAACAAGAATTAATTCTCTGTGTGTTATTCCCAGAAAGACAAGATACATATTTTTTTTCTTTAATTCATATAAGCTACCCAGAAACTCACCAGTTACTGGAATTTTTATTAAAATTTTCAAATAAACAAGCAATCATTTTGAAGCTGTAGTTCCTGGTAATGATCTCTATGGATGCCATCAAAACATGCATTTGCACCATATATGTCAGAACAGGAAAGACGTTCAGAAGATATTTTCTTAAACTAAGATTTTATTAAAATGCTTATTTTTCTTCATTTGTTCCTATTGGATATTACAGCATGATTAGTAAATTGTTATTTTTATTACTTGGTTTCACTCAGGAAAATTCTTAATTCATTACATTTTATTAGATCAGCGGTAATGAACCAAAAACAATATCATTTATTTTTATTACTACTGTAGGTTAAATCACAATGATTTATATAGCCAGATTGAATCAGTGACTGTGTAATTACTCTGTTATTGTCTAAGATATATTTTTCTTAAATAAGACATTTTAAGCACATGGAATAGTCTATAAATATAGAAAAATTTAAAGTGAAGATGGTAGAATAGTCACCATTTTGTATTTAAGGTATGATGTGAATTTACTCTGGTTAGAAGGTCTAAGTGAAATATGGAAAGAGACAAATTGTTGGGATTAATGAAGTGGCAATGATGGATTTGTCACTGTCAGGATCAATGGTTTTAGAAAGTTACTGTGTCATAACTGTGCAACTTCATCATTTCCCTAACTATAAACCAGATATAATAATGCCAGACAGACAATTGCCTATATTTTTCTCCTTCTTATTGCAAAGAGTATTTGCTATGCTTTTCTGACCATTGTCTTTTAATTCTTGTTTATTATTATTAATACCAGAGCACTGCTCAGCTCTGGATTATGGTGGTGCAGGCGATTGAATGTCCTTTCATTCTTACAATTCCAGAAATTAGAGAATTTTTAACACATACTCTTCTAGGTCAGTCTCTTGGAACGCTGTCACGTCAGTTAGCTGTGTTTTCAGAAGTAAAGAAAAACTGCTATGACATCTGTATTATAATGTAAAAATACCTGAAACCTGAAGACTTATATATGTTTTCTCATTCTGAAATGATAGTATCAATTCAAACAAAAGATTTCAGTAAATAACTGCAAAGGAGTAAAGATACAAAATTTGTGCTGTAGAAATAAACATTTTTATTTAAAGTTATCATGAGAGTTACCATCAGAATACCTAAAGAAAAAAATAAAGCAAAGTAAAATACTTATGGGTCTAATATCTATTATCTACTAGCTTGTATTTAAAATTAAGGAAACTCAGCAAAATTAACTAATTTGGCATAAATATCTGGCTCAATAATTTATGTGGCATTTTATAGTCTTTATTTCACTTGGTGTGATTATTCAACTAATTTGTTGTAATTATATCATTTTGTTTCTATTTTATTATTAATGATTTAATAATGATTTATAAGATTATAAAATAACATAAAATTTCCTATAGTTCCCACTCCTAGGGGATTTTGTGCCCCATCCCCTCTATTAGAAATGTTCCTACTTTTTACTCCTTTGGGAGAATGGACCAAGTTCTTTTTGAAGTGCAGACGGTGAGGTAAAGGCACCCCCATGTTCATAATGGCTTTATGCAGAATAGTAAAAACTTGGAAACTATCAAAGTGTCCTTTGAAAGATGATTAGATAAAAAAGTTATGGGACATGTACTCAATGGAGTATTAGTCAGATATATATTAGATGATATTTTGTCCTTTGGGATAAAGTGGATGGAACTGGAAATTTGCTTAGTGAAGCATGTAAAGAGGTGAAGGACAATTATAGAATGGTTATCTTGTTTTCTTGATGGATCCCATTCTCACAGCTATGAGGTAGAATCTCATTGTGATTTTATGTGCATTTCTCTAATGATGAGTTAACTGGAACATTTCTACACATGTCTTTGGGCCATGTGCTTCTCTTCTTTAGAGGATCATCTAGTCATATCCCCTTCCCACTTTTTTATTGGGCTGTTATTTTTCTTTAGAAACTACAGAATTGTTTCACTCATATGCAGAATACAGAGAACTGAAGATACAAATGTGAAAAAAAAAGAGTCAACTTATAACTAAGACAGCGGGAGTACTATAGTGGTTATCTTTGGGGAGGTAGGGATGGGGACACACATCTTTGGTAATGGGAGTGAAGAAAAAACAAAGATTATACTGTAAACCATTAATCAATAAAGTTCTAAAGTTATAAAAAAAAGAGAAAGAGACTGAGAGACAGAGGTTGACAGTGAGAGAAAGGGAGAGACTCCTGCACTACTTCTCCAACTCTAGAGAAGTTACTCTCCCAAGAAGTTAAGGCCTGCGGACTTGAATAAAGATCCCTGTGTATGGTAACATGTGCACTCTACTGGGTGAGCCATTACCTGCCCCCTTGATCTTTGAGAGATAGATACAGATAGATATAGATATACTACTTGTATGCCATGCCACCATGTTGCTTAGGAGATTCATTATTTATGGTTTGAGCAAACTCCTGTAATAAAGTGGGGGAGATTCATAAGAGAAAGAAAAAACAACACAACACAAAAGATTAAACTTTCTGCACCCCATAATGACCCTGGGTCCATAGTCTCAGAGGGATAAAGAATAGGAAAGCTATCAGTGAAGGGGATAGGATACAGAGTTCTGGTGGTAGGACTTGTGTGGAGTTGTATCCCTCTTATCCTATGGTTTTTGTCAGTATTTCCTTTTTATAAATGAAAATTAAAATTAAAAAAAAATCAAACCAGGAGCCTCAGATATGCATATGCTACACTCTGCCAGCTTAGTTATTTCCCCAGATCTACTTAACTGGCATTCTTACAAAAAAGGAGATAGTGACACATGATTGCACACATGAGGGAGAGTACCATGTAATGGCAATGTTTCTAGGAATCTAGGAATCTAGGAATGTGAAAGACTGGCATGGCAGCAAATCACAGAAAACTCAGGGAATAGCAGTGGGATAGCTCCTTCTTCAGAATACTTGCAAGAACTCAATTGTGCCCACCTTCTAATTTTGGACTCCTAGCCTTGAGAAATGTGAGAGGATACATTTCTAAATCAACAAGTCTGTGATACTTTGTTAGAGGAGCTTGATCACACTGTCAGTGGTGCAGCCCTTGGATAACATGGCAGAACATGACATAGATCATCTGGCTCCTGGCCTACTATCATCTTATTGTACCAAGAGCAGTATTACTATTTAATTATTTATTTTTATTTATTTTTAAATTTATTTTTTATTTAAGAAAGGATAAATTAACAAAACCATAGGGTAGGTGGGGTACAACTCCACACAATTCCCACCACCCAATCTCCATATCCCATCCCCTCCCCTGGTAGTTTTCCTATTCTCTATCCCTCTGGGAGCATGGACCCAGGGCCATTGTGGGTTGTAGAAGGTGGAAGGTCTGCCTTCTGTAATTGCTTCCCCCCTGAACATGGATGTGGTCCATACTCTCAGTCTGCCTCTCTCTTTCCCTAGTAGGGTGGGTCTCTGGGGAACCAGAGCTCCAGGACATATTGGTGGGGTCTTCAGTCCAGGGAAGCCTAGCCGGCATCCCGATGGCATCTGGAACCTGGTGGCTGAAAAGAGAGTTAACATACAAAGCCAAACAAATTGTTGAGCAATAATGGACCCAAAGCTTGGAATAGTGGAGAGGAAGTGTTAGGGGGGTACTCACTGCAACTAGTGTACTTCTGCTTTCAGGTATATATTTTGCAGTAGTTTATGGATATGTGTGAATATATGCTCTCTCTCACAGAACCTGGTCTATATCTAGGTTTTGGGACTTTGTTAGAAAGTGAACCACCTGGGATGGATTTAGAGAATACTATGAAAGGAAAGGTCTCACCCGAGTAGTGAAGCTGAAGGGTTGTCATTCCACACCTGTAGTCTCTGGACACAGTCTGAGCTGAAGCATGTTGAGGTGGCAATCGTTGCGTTGACTATTTAATTTTTTTGTCATTTACTTTTTGCCCTTTATTATTTATTTAATTGAGCAGAGCTGATGTATTAGCTCATTTGTACAGGGTACCTGCCATGCCATGAGCTCAACCCAGTTTGGAACATGGCTTTGCCACATTGGAGGAAGTTTTGAATCTTCAGTGTCTTTCCATTTCTCTCTCTGTCTCTTGGATTTTTATTATCTTTATTTTTTGTTTTTTGGATAGCAATGGGCAGAAATTGAAAAAGAAAGAGGTGATAGAGGGGAAAAAAAGAGAGAGAGAGAGACCTGCAACTCTGCTTCATCATTTACAAAGCTTTTTCCCTAGCAGGTGGAGACCAGAGGCTTGAACCTATTTCCTTGTGCTGTTGTAACATGCGCATGCTCACTCAAAAAGGTGGCTCCTCTGTCTCTATCAGATAAAGTCAGCCTGAAGAGGTGAAGTGGCGTCAAAATATCTATGTGTGGATGGATGGATGGATTTGAGGAAATGCTGATGATGTCTAAGACTGCCTTTTCTCAGGGGTGCAATTTCAAATCTGAAAATTATATGTTAGCACATCCTTCCATCTACCAAAGAACCATCCACCTCCAATGCAGGACTTTGGACCTTTTCCCACCTCCCTTTAAAGTCCTGTCCCCTATCTGAACGTTTCACTTATTTGTGGAATATGGATTATTAAAACACATGAACTGGGTGGGGGGGTTGCCAAACTGTCTCTAAATCTTTGTAAAAACTATGAATGTTATCTGGGAGAGGGTAGAAGTGACACAAAACTTTGGTGGTGGGTGTGGTATGGATCTATATATCCGGTAATAACATAACTTTAGTAAACCAATACTAAATCACTAATAAAATGTCTAGAATAGTTAAAAAATAAAATTAAAACAATGTGCTTAAAGAGAAAAATTCACAAGGGAAATAGAAACATTTATTTTAAAATTGATTAAAAAAGAAAATTTACTAAGACTTTACAGTCTAACCTAGAGAAATAGTACAGATGGTGTGAATCTAGTTAATTCTACTACAAAGTAGGAATTGCTAGTAGAAAAAAGATCTCCTTTGTACCAAAATTTTAGTATTTTCCAAAACATACCTCCTTATCCCTAGGAATTATCCTTGATACCCTAGGGAACAGATCTTTTCTTGGGAAAATTCATCAGTAGACATAGAGTTATGTAAGTGTAATTATTGCTATTAATTCTAATTGCAACATTTTATCATACTTAAGGGATTTCTCATTATTTTCTACTGAAAATATTCATTGAATTAGTAAAGGTTGTCATTACATAGTTTGAATATATAATTTCTGGAATAGAACTTAAAACCTAAGGGAGAAATATTACAATTTATGGGAAATCTTTCAGAGATTAAAAGAGATAGTAAAGACAAAAGAAAAATTACAGAAATTCAAAAGCCAAAATCAGGTGGCCAAGCAAGGAAATTGTCATGAATATCAAACACATAAGAAAGTTTATTTTTGAATTTTGTTGCTTGGAAAATTTTGTTTCAAAGTTTTCTATTGTAAGTAATTAGATGATATATCATAAAGCAATTGTTCAAGTCCTTTGTATATTCGTCTTTAGGGAGTTAATAATAGTGCATTTGACTGAGTTTTTCTTGCTGTGAAAATTGGTGATTATTTCAAAATATGAAATGCAAGTGGACAGTGTGTATAGTATAGAGATAGTAAAAACATATTAACTCAAATAAATGGAAGGCAAAGGCCAAAAAGCTTTATTGAACTGATTCAGCAGAAAGTGAAACTTTTCAAAAGTTAAAATCTAGAAAGAACTTGGTGTAATCTCTCTATTTCTTCTTAAAGCCAAGTTGCTTTTATCCTGGACTCACAATGAGCTAATGGACAGGACCTCCCATTTTCTTCAATTCCTTGGCTACAGAATTTGCTGTAGAGTGACTTTACCTGAAATCTATCATGGGTTAGTGAAAGAAATAAAAATACTGCCTTGTTGGCTGTGAAGAAAGGAAGCAACATTTTAGAACTAAGACACGAAGTCAACATTTGTTTGTGCTCACTCTTGGTGTCACCATTTGGATGGCTTCCAAATTAACAGTTCTATCCTCCTTACATTGACAACTCAGTTCATAGACGAAAACATCTTATTTCTAATACATTTGATCTGGGGAAACAAAAGTTACAATTAACCCATTGGAAGAGCCACTGTCACTCTTTTTGTCTTAAGAACATTTTTCGTAGTAAATATTGCATTATATAGAGGTAAAGTCTTAAACATGTCAAATTCTGAGGCATTGAGTTAAGTGAAAGGATATTCCAAACCCTGATTTTTGATTAAGCATGTCAAGATTCATGAACTATACCTCAGAATAAGTTTTGCCTAAAATATACCCAGCACATAGTACATGCTCAATAAAAATTATTTAACAAATGCACACGTTTGCTGTAACTGAGATAAATTGACTTTTTGAAGCTAGCTCAAATTATTAGAGTTGTATATTTGATTATATGTGTGTATTGTGACTGATCATGTTAATAATATAATAATGACAATTTTATTGAATTGTTCATGATAAAACATTACCTTAAAAACTTTAACAATTGGGGAGTCGGGCCGTAGCGCAGCGGGCTAAGCGCAGGTGGCGCAAAGCACAAGGACCGGCATAAGGATCCCGGTTCGAACCCCGGCTCCCCACCTGCAGGGGAGTCGCTTCACAGGCGGTGAAGCAGGTCTGCAGGTGTCTATCTTTCTCTCCCTCTCTCTGTCTTCCCCTCCTCTCTTCATTTCTCTCTGTCCTATCCAACAATGACGACAACAACAATAATAACTATAACAACAACAAAAAAACAACAAGGGCAACAAAAGGGAATAAATAAAATAAAATAAAAAAACTTTAACAATTAACATATCACCTCAGTAAGGTGTTTAATAGAGTTATTGTCTTATATGAGAAAGATGAGACTTGGAGTACTCAAAGTAACAACAGGAAAGTCAGAATTTAAATACAGACTTGTTTTCAAAGTTTGCCTTAATGTTACCAATAACTTAAACAAGGTGATTTGAAGAGTTCCGTATACTCTACAATTTGACTAAATTTTGTGATGAGTACTTTTCATCTTAATTCTGAGGCAGACACCTACATGATAGACTTTAAATAAATAGCCACGAACTAGACTAAAGACCGCTAGTCCCAACAGATAGTGGTGGTGGGGGAGAGCTTCATGAGCAGTGAAATAGGGTACAGCTCTCTCTCTCTCTCTCTGTCTCTGTCTCTCTCTCTCTCGCATCTCCTCCTTCCCTCTCAATCTGTCTTATCAAATAAAATAAAAGAAATTAAATAACTGTGCAAAATCTTTAATGTTCTCCCCAGAGGATGAGTATGGGATGATCTCACTCAGAAATCGAGAAGTAAGAACAGGAAGCAAAACACAGAGCAGAATTTGGAGTGGGTTTGGTGTATTTCAGCAAGGGAAAAGACTCTGGGGGAGGGTGTTTTAAGTCCACCATAGGGACCTAGGAGTGGAAACACATGTTTGGTGGTAGGTGAAATGTGAAACTATACTCCTATTAACTTATAAACTTATAAATCACTGTAAATGCAATGTGTCAGGGGAAAATATATGGAATATTTCAAGTTCTTTAACTGCCTAGATTTCAGTTCTGAGTATATATTCCTTTAGTCTAAGCATTTGATGTTTCAAATTTGGAAACACTGATTTCTGACACTAGGTTTAAATTGTTTAAACAGTTATAAAAAAATACTTTTTAAAAATACTAAGTTACCTACAGCCTTAGACTAGATAGATCCAAATAACTTGGTTCTGTCAATATCTAAGCTATTGTTATTCATAGATATCACTATATATTATGGTGAGGTCAAATATAGTATGATAAATCCTAGCCATGGGATTTTCAAAGAAAAAGAAGATTCCCAACTAACTTTGTTATAATAATAGTTATTATCTATTGTCTTTTAAAACCCTAAGACAACATGGAACCTTCCCCCATTCTCTTTAAAATCTGTCCTGGAGCCTCTGGGACTTTGCCTGTATTTCTTGACACCTCTTCTCTTGATCCCATACTCTGTTATACTGCCTCTGCTGACCTCAACTAAATCAATGCAACCAGTGCAACCATGCCACATTATGCTGCTAGATTGCCAAGCTTATTAGGTCTAAGTCTAATCACATTGGTATTAAACATGTTTACTTTGAGGTATATAGCTGCCCCTAACTTATGGATACAACTACCCTAGCCCCAAGCCTATATCTAGGATCTGCAATTTTTTTTTAGAGAACATGCCATCTGAAATGGAACTAGGTAGTCCCATGTGTTAGGAAAGGTCTCTCCATATTGTTGGAGTTGGAAAGTTGACATTATAGGCTTAGTATCTGGATACAATCTGAAGCAAAATGTGGCAATCCAAAAGTAGGGAGAGGATATGAACAGAATATTCACTATAGAAGAAATACAAAGGGCCAACAGACATATGAAGAAGTTCTCCAGGTTTTCAGAAAAACGCAAATAAAGACAAGAATGAGATATCACCTCACCCTTGTGAGAATATCATACATCAAAAACCACAACAGCAACAAATGTTGGAGAGGTTATGGAGACAAAAGAACCCTCCTGATCTGTAGGAGGGAATGTAAATTGGTCCAACCCCTGTGGAAAGCAGTCTGGAAATGCACCTTCCTTAAGATCAACAATTCCTCTCCTAGGGATATATCCTAAGGACTCTATCATGCCCATTCAAAAATATATGTATGTACACCTATTTTCATAGCCGCACAATTTGTAATAGCCAAAACCTGGAAGCAACCCAGGTGCCCAACAACCGGTGAATGGCTAAGAAAGCTGTGGTCTATATACTCAATGGAATGCTACTCAGCTATTAAGAATAACAAATCCACCTTCTCTGACCCATCTTGGATGGAGCTGGAAGCAATTCTATTAAGTGAGATAAGTCAGAAAGAGGAAGAAGAATATGGGATAATCCTACATATAAACAGAAGTTGAGAAGGAAGAACAGACAGGGAAATGCAAAGTAGAATTTGACTAAGTTTGGAGTATTTCACCAAAGTAAAAATCTCTAGGTGGAGGATGAGGGTAGATTTTCAGCTTCACAATAGGGGGATGGGGACAGTGACACAGACTTTTGTTGGTGGAAATGGTAAATTCTCCTATTAACTTATAATCTTATAATCACTATTTAATCAATATGTGAGGGGAAATAGAATGGAAGTCTTTACAGTTTACACCCCATTTCTGACTATATATTCCTTCAGTCTAAGCACTTAGGGTTTCAAGATGCTAACCTGATTGGAATTTAGCGATGGGCTTAAATTGCTTATCCATTTCTAAAAATGACTGTTTATTTGACATATTAAATCACCTATAGTCTTAGACCAGGGAGACCAGAAGCAACTGGTTGTGCCACTATATAAGCTACAGCTATATGTGAATAGCATTAAGTGGCATAAATCATGTGGTAAGGTCTGTATGGTATAGCAAATCCTAAAGATGGAATTTTCAAAATAAACCAATTTCCCAAATAACTTAGTTACAATAATAACTATTTATTGCTTTCTCAAACTCTAAGATAGCAGGAAGCTTCCCCATCCTCTATAAAACCCATATTTCTCCCAGTCAGGGAACCTCTGGGAAGGGCTTGTTTTCCTGCATGCTTCTCTTGATTCATATCATTTGATACTGCATCTGCTGAGCTCAAATAAATCAATGCTACCAGTACCACCTCAACAAGTTTTACCTTAAACTGTGTCCTGAGACACTACGTATTGAATGTCAACCCATCAGCTCCAGTACTCTGGGAAGACTGTTCCAAGCTCATAGAACTCCTCAATTCCATAACAGGCAGTGAATCTGCTAACAAAACCACAGAACCTAGATAATAAAACAGGGCTCATGAGACAGAACATATGTGCACATGTATCCATAAATTACAGGAAAATATAGATCTTAATGTAAAAGTACACAACAGTTTGCTGTGACTCAATAAATGCAGCAAGAAATTAGATTGATATAAGAAAAGACTTTTTAATTAGTCACCATAAAGTACTTAATCAAATAGATTCTACTTATACCTAGATACCTTCCTCACCTCCCTCCTATTTCACTTCCCTCAAGTACTCCAAGGTTAACCTTGTCAGACAAGGTAAGGACTACAAAAGCTGGATAAGGGCAAGAGACTGGCATAATTTAATGATAACTCCTTTGACCATTACCTAGCCACCCCATATACCAGGGCCCTATTCAGGGGGTCATGGGATTCCCACATAGACATGATGGGCCTACACCTCTAAAAAAATCCCTCTGCCCTCTTCACTGGTCATCTCCATCAAGAACAAAATAGTGGACATTCTTGTGGGACTCTAAAGGACTTTGCTCTCAATGTGGGTCAACATTAGTGGGGACTGCCCATTTTCTGAGGGGAGGTTGGGTCAGCATGCTCTGCCACTCAAGAAAGATGGGTCCTGCAATGTGTGTAGCCAAGAATGTTCCTAGCTACGACTACAGAATGGGTACTAACACCTGCAGTGATGCAGAGGTTGCACAAGCTTCTGTGCTGAATATAGGCCCCAGATCAAATCAATGGGGTTTAATGTTAACAATATTTATATAGTCTTCCCTTAATTGGGAGCTACTCTCTTTCTTGATCCAGCTTTCTAGTCCGTTTTCCAACTCTGACACCATCTCCCCATACAAGAACTTACTCCCACCTCATGTTAGTTGTCGGGCTCAGGCAAAAATTAGTAAAGTCGTGGGTCCCTTGGAATACACCTAGGATAGACCTACTAGCCTTTTCTAAAATGAAGACCCTCAAGTCTCATCTGATGTAGTCTTACCTTTAGGTTCTTGATTATTAAAGAATTTGTTCTGCTTTATATCTTAATGCTTTTTCAGCCACCAAATTGCAGATGCTACCATAATGCCAACCTGACTTCACTGGACAGATGACCATGCCATTGTACCCTGGAGCCCCACATCTCCAGAGCCCTGCCCCACTAGGTAAGGATAGAAACAGGCTGTAAGCATGTATTGAGCTGTCAGTGCCCATGTCCAGTGGAGAAGCAATTGCAGGGGCCAGACTTCCATGGTGATCCGGGGACCATGTTCCCAGAGGCATGAAGAGCAGGAAAGCTTCCAATGGAGGGGATAGGATATGGAACTCTGGTGGTGGGAATTGTGTCTCTCTTATCCTATGGTCTTGTTGATCATTATTAAATCAATAAAAATAAAAGAATCATCAAACAAGTAAATGTAGTAAAACTTGAGGTTAACTTAGAGCCCACTTTAATCTTAGGTGTATTTTCTCTGTCACTTGAGGCCAGATTCCATAAACTGAACACTGGTTTGAATACAACAAATAACTAACAATTTAACAACTATGAGAAAGTCCAAGATTATCAGGTAAAGAAGGGAGTACAAAAGCTGGAAAAGGGCAAGAGACTGGCTCATTTATTGATGGCTTTTTTGGTTAATACCAGGACCTTATTATCCGGGTCCATAGTCAGATTCAATGCGTGTCAATTCAGTGGGTGTAGATCTCTAATATATCTCTCCTTCAACTATCATTTCCAACAAGAACAGCATCAAAAGCCTTCTTGTGGACCTCTCCAGAACCATGCCTTCATTATAAATAGGCAATGGTAGGTACTTACCCACTCTCCAATGGAAGGATGGGTTACCCTACTCTGCCACTTGAGGAAAACTGATCCTGAAATGAGTGCAGCCTAGTATGTTCCCAGCTGTGAAAATGGACTGAGAGCTCAGACTAATAGGGACTCAGAGATTACACAGGCTCCTGTGCTAAATATGGGCCCAGGGTCAGACTGATGTGGTAAATAGTTTTGTATTTATATATTTTTTTTCAAGTTTGGGAGTTACTTTCTGCCCTAATGCAGTTTTCTAGATTTATTCTCTACTCTGACACCATCTTCCCAGACAATATTTTTAGTTTATCTCCATGTTAGCTATCAAGATCAAGCAAAAATCATTAAAGACATAGGCCCACCCTTAGGAACATAATTAAAATAGACTTCCTAACTTCTTTCTATCCTAAGATCCCTATTTTCATCTGTTGTAATCCTACTTTATGGTATGTGTTTATTAAATATTTTTCATACTCTGTATCTTACTGCCTTTAAGCTACAGGGTGTGATGCTACTATGATTCCATCCCCAACTCCCTGGGAAGAAGATCCCACCAATGTATGAGATTTCACCCCTCCAGAGCCCTATCCCACTAAAGAAAGATAAACAGGCCAGGGATATGGACTGACCTTCCAATGCCCATGTTCAGCATCCAAGTCAGAACTCCCACCTTCTGTACCCCATAAGGAATTTTGGTTTATACTCCTAGAATGGGAAAAATGTTAAGGGAAGATAACCAGAGGGCTCTGAACTCTAATTCCATGAGGACCCTGGAAGATAAGAGGAAAAAAGAAAGGGCATTCAGAAAACGTAATAGGTACAAGTGTGACTTACAAGGAAGAAAAGGTAGAATCATAGAAAAAAATGGGAAAATATCTATGTAGTTGTAGAAACAGTCAACCCATATCTGTGATTTTGGAAGAACTACTATAGTTTTCAATGGAGGGACTGAAGACACAGAACTCTGGTGGTAGGAACAGAGTGGAATTATACCCATGTTATCTTATCATTTTCTAAATAAATATTAAGTCTAATAAAATTTCTCATTCTGTCTAGTGCTATAATCTTATTATTATATATAGCAAATAGTAAACATAGGTTTAAATATATGCTAAGATTTCTTATTATACTTAAGCATCATTGCTTACCTGCATATAATAACCAACTCCTTAGGATGTTCATCGTTTCAACTTAATGGATCATCACTTTTCTGTAGCACTTTGGAACATCATCATCCTTGTCATAAAATGTTGTTGTAGGGATTTAGTAATAAAAATAATAAATTTTATTAAATTTATTTCCCTTCCACATTTATAATTAAGTACCATTGATATCAACATTTTATATTATCCCATGTGTGTTGATGAGCATGCTGAGTCCTATAAATTAAATCATTAGGAAATGGCAGAGCAATGACAGGAACCCCAGCTGACTGACTTCCATGGTACCCATCTTCAGATGACAGTTATTTTTGCTGAGAAAACAACTGAAACATTTTTCCTTTTCTGTCTGGGCTTGTCTCCTTATGCCATTCAGATGAGAGAGTAATTTTCCCATTTCTTAAATACAGATATATGACCTGATATTTCAGCATCCCTTCATATTTGGAAACATTTGAAATTTTTCTTTGCCTTTTGCTTGTTCATTTTTGTTTTATTTTTATTTTTTCTTACTAAAGCATTGCTCAACTCTGGTTTATACTGGTGTGGAGGATACCTAGGATTTTGGAATCTCAGGCATGAAAGTCGTTTTGCATAACCAATATGCTATCTCCCCCACCTTTGTGTTAATTTTTCATTCATTTGTTTTTTCACATGCCCGTGTCCCAGTTTATTGAAGAATATGTCAAAGAATACTGATGAATATCCAAATGCATAGAAATATTGAGTAATTTCTGGTAGGTTCCTTAGCACAGGAGCTTCTGCCACTATAGAACAGGAATGTATTACCCTGTTTTTTCCAAATTTTTGTTTTCCTTAACAGAAGTGTACACTGCTCAGCTCTGGCTTATAGTGGTGCCAAGTATTGAACCTGAGATGCTAGAGCCTTTGGCATGAAGTTCCTTTGAAAAACTATTAAAGACCCCCTTCCGTACATAACCTAAAAGATTTCTTATCTGGAACTGAATTTCAAGTAACTTTTAGTTTAATTTTGTTTCAAAAAAAAGACATTTTAGGCTTTGCCCTTTCCTTTTTTACACAAATATTATTTAAAAAATTATATAAACGAGTACAAACTGTGTGCTTCAAATGAAAGTAGACTTCTTATATTTAAAAACAAATCCTCCAAGTGAATTAATCACTAAGCTTCCCACATCTGGATTCATTGCCATGATTTGGTGGTAGCATTTGATCTGACTTGAGAGGGTGTTGGTAATATGTGATAAATTGCTTAGCAAATTAGAAATTAGAACCTCTGACCTGTTGAATTAGGCTAGGGCACCTGTAAATTGAAGAGAGGTAGTTTTTGACATGCAATGTAAGAAAGTGAGTACTCAGCGACAGGTATGCTTTCTTTCCTACTATTTTGTCTGAAAATACAAGCTTTTTTCCTTAATGGCTTGTGTTGCTTGGGGATTAGATGCCCTAGACAAAATACTAGACTCATTATTTAGGAAAACTCCTAATGTTAAAAAAAAAAAATTCTAAGCATTGCCTTCCAACCAGAGCTTTCATTGTTTTAGAAATTTGTAATTCTTCTTAGTTTTCTCTTTCTTTTTATGAGTTTGGCACTTGGTAGAAAGAAAATGCCACAAAGAAATTATAAGACATACTCATCCAAATATATATTTTTTGTGTAAGTGTAGAAAGGATTAAAATATTCTGCAGGATTGTTATGTGACTATAATTGCAAATAGGTGTTGGACTACTATAAGCTTGTGCTTTGCAGTAACTTTTATTACTAAAATTGAAAAAAAATGAGAATTTGAATGCAGTGGAGAAATTATGGTTCAAAAACATATAAACAAACATAGCTCAGTAACAAAATAGGCAAGGTCATCTCACAGCATAGTTTTTAAAAGCTCCCTCTCACAGTTTTCTGATAGTTCTGTACACACTAATGCTAATATTAGAGGGAAGAATGTAGTTTTCCTATGAATAAGTGACTAGTGAAGTAAATTCAAAGCTAGTTTGCTTCTTTCTCTTTGGTCTCCCATAAAAATTATTATTCCCAGAGAATGACAATGACAATGTATAAACATTCTGTGGAGACCCAGAAACTAAACAGTAACATCTGGGTTACTAGTTTCTCAAGGTGAGATGATCAGTAGTGCTTGGAGAAAGGCAGCTTTACATACCACCTTTGATTTTACAGTCCTGAATTGCTCATCTGGAAAGCACTTTTGTTGACTGAAGGATCTGTGAGTCAGAGTGAACAAAGACATATTCACATTATTGCAGATATGTGGCCATACGCTTCAGTCTAAGTGTCAAAATTCAGCAAGTATTTTTATGAAAGAAATATCTCACTTGCCAAGAGTGACACTTGAAAACTAGCTTCACTTAGCATCTCTGAGTCTCATGAAGATCACACAGCAGCCAAAAACACTACTGAAGGCATCAGAAGAAATAAGCACCTTATCAATCAATGATTTCTCCTTGAATTTCTTCCAATACTGGAACAACTTAAAATACAATAAGATGTCAGGTAGACATATGTGCTAGTGATTAATTAATTTACATTTTTAAAATGTTTTTATCTTTATACACTAATGTTAATTTATATATGTAATTGATGTGGTCTTCATTTGTATATAACTAAATTTTCCAGTTTTTTTAGTTCAGTATCTCTTTAGATTGTTAAGTTAATTAAAATTAATTTCATCATTTGTTTGCAGAAAACCCAGTACTTACTATCCATTAATAATTTCAAAGAGCAGCAAGATGTTGTGAATCTTAGTTTTCTAGTTACCTCTTGCTCTGATACCTTGCTTTTACTTAAATCTCATACTGCTTTCATCTTATCTAATGCAATTGATCTCTCCTCTATTTGGGGGTTGCTTACCCAAAGTATATCACAAACTCTGTGCTTCTCTAATTCAATTAGAAAAATGAAAATTTTCTTCGCTATCTTCTTAAACTGGAGGGGAAGTTACAACAAATCAGAAATCACTTGAAACTGAATCTTAGATGCCATGTTCTTAAAAAAAATCATTAAACTTTGTTGCTACGGATTGCCTTTTGTTTATAGACACCTGTAGATTTCTAAACTGCTCCTCCAAATATATTCATTTTTTTGTTTTAAATAATCCTGATAAACATATTAAAAAGTTAATTGGAGGGGTCAAGTGGTGGAGTACCTGATTAATTGCACACATTACACTGCACAGAACCCCATTTTAAGACCCTAGTCCCACATGCAGGGATAAAGCTTCAAAAATGGTGAAGCAGGGCTGCAGGTGTCTCTGTTTCTCTTTCCCTCTCTATCACCTCCTCCCCTCAATTTCTCTCTGTCTTTATTCAATAGTAGAAAAAAAAAGGTTAACTGGACAAGTGAAACTCAAGAAAAGATAAAGAAACACACATATTCTGTTTATTAGTATTGTTGTTATTATTACTGTTGTTGTTGTTGTTATTATTTACCAGAGCACTGCTCAGGTCTGGCTTATGGTGACACAGGGGACTGAATTTAGGGCTTTGGAGCCAAAGGCAGGAGAGATTTTTTACATAACAATTATATTATCCACCCCTTACATATTTTTTTTTCATACTTCACTTTTTAATGGAAGATTCTTTCCAGGTCTACCGGGAAGGTCAACTGAGGACAGAAAATTTAAAATCTCACATATTTTTACTTCATACCTCTCTCCTCTAATTTCCTTTCTTCATGTTGAACATTTCTGTCTCCTTTAATGTCAAGAGTGGAAAAGAGAGAGGATAGATCAAGGGAAGGAAAGGCTACCTCTGATTAGAGCCCAAACAATTTGGTGCTATTTTTTTCCTAGGGAAATGTGTTTTAAATTTGAGGCATTTGTTTCATTTTGTGTTATTCTCACAAGTTCTGTGGAGATTACTTCAGTTTTAGTAACCAATGACCTCTACCCTAATTCATGTTAGGAGTTCTTTTCTCTTACTATTCTCTTTCAGAATAGCTTCCTGTGGTCCATTCTACACGAACTCTCTGAAAGGTTCTTTCCAAGTACCACAGCAGGAAAAAAAATCTCCATTTAAGTTAATTATAGATTCTCTCTCCCTCTCCCCTACTCTCCTTTCGTGTTCACATGCACCAGTGAGAAACACTATCCATCCATGTATTTCACATATTCCCCTAAGGAGCTGCTACTCTTTACTCCAGGAACAGAAACCAGTCTGCCACAGTCTTTCAAATGCAGAAAAATAAATATTTTTTTAAAAAAGAAATATTGGGAGTTGGGCTGTAGTGCAGTGGGTTAAGCACACATGGTGCAAAGTGCAAGAACCCAAGTAAGGATCCCGGTTCAAGCCTCTGGCTCCCCACCTGCAGGGGATTCACTTCACAAGCTGTGAAGCAGGTCTGCAGGTGTCTATCTTTCTCTCCCCCTCTCTGTCTTCCCCTCCTCTCTCCATTTCTCTCTGTACTAGCCAACAACAAGGACATCAATAACAACAACAATAATAACAACAACAATAAAACAAGGACAATAAAAGGGAATAAATAAATAAATATTAAAAAAAGAAGAAATATTGTCTGGGAAGATGGTGTCATAGTTGAGAGTAGATCTAGGAAGCAAGATTTGGGCAAAGAGTTCTTCAGGTTGCTCACAAACTTGAAGAAAGCATACAAATGCAATCAGCTGTTTACCACAGTGATCTACCTGAGGGTCCATATCTGCTCATATTTATTACTGGAGGCTGTACAACTTTCAAGTGCCTGTCAGACCGAGCTCACTTGTTCCTGCGCTTTGCAATACATGTGCTTAACCCCCTGTGCAGTCTCCCGACTCCCTGTGGTGAATATTCAGTCTATGTCCTCTCCCCATTTTTGGACAGGCTCATTTGTTTTCTTGTTGTTGAATTTGACAATTTCTTTATATATTTTGGTTATTAACCTTTAATTTGGTGGAAGACATGTAAAGATCTCCTATTCTGTGTGGGGTCTTTATGTTTTGGCTAGTGGTTTCTTTTGCTGTGCAGAAGCTTTTTATTTATTTATTTTTTATTTATTTTATTTTATTTTTAATTTATTTTCTTTATTTACTTATTGGATAGAGTCAGAGGGAAAGACTATATAGAGAGGGAGAGACACTTTCAGCCCTGCTTTACCACTTGCAAAGCTTTCCCCCTGCAGGTAGGGACTGGGGGCTCAAACCCAGGTCCTTGCACATTGTAACATGTGCCCTCAACCAGGTGCACCACCACCCAGCCACTCCAGACAATATTTTAGTCCATCCCTACATTACCTATTAAGTTCAAGCAAAGATTACTAAGACATAGACTCCTAATAGACTTCCTAGCTTCCTTCCACTCTGAGTTATCTACTTTCATTTGCTCTATTCCCACTTCAGGTCTCTCCTCTCTCTCTCTCTCTCTCTCATTCTCTCTCTCTCTCTCTTCTTCTTTCTGGATTTATCTCAGTTTCTCTGCAATAAGTAATAAATAAATATTTTTTAAAAGAAATTGTAAGAAAGGGGTATATTCCATACTGTTCCTACCACCAGAGTTCTGTGTCTAGTCCTCTCCATTGGAATAACACCTAGAGAACTGCTTCACCACTCACGAAGCTTCCCCTCTGCAGCTGGAGACTGGGGCCTTGAACCCAGGTCATGTGCACTGTAATGTGTGTATTCAACCAGGTGCACCACCTCCCTGCACCTTATCTTAAAATTATGTAAATTAATATTAAATAGCTAATAAAATACAAAAATATTTGGTAATAAATGAAAATGAAGCTACAAGCTACCAGAGAGAAGCAAAGAATCACTTACAAAGGAAATCATATAACAATGTCAGCAGATTTCTCAATAGTAACACTAAAAGTAAGAAAGAACTGGCAGAGTATATTCAAAAATCTCCCGAAAATTTTGTTAAACTTCTTGAGAAGAGATCTGGAAATCCTACTCATATAGCTTAAGATGAGAGGCCTCCTCTCTTGCCCCCTGCTGGAAAAATTGGATGAAATGCACAGTATATCTCCTCAAAGTACCTGTCCTGCTTCAATTTTTGTTTTCATTTTTTTCAACTGTCTAATATTATTTAAACACAAGAAGGATTCACTTTAATAGTAGCAATAGCAACACAAATAAAATCACCTTCTTTGGAGGTCTAGCTTAAATTATTTAATGTTTTGTTTAGACATAAATATCTGGCGATGCCTATTTTAAGGTCAAAATCCTTTGGAAGTCAAATATTACATTTTGTTACAAGAAAAAAAACTATTTCTTTTTGTTGTTATTGTTTGCTGAGAGGATGTTCTAGTCATATTCTGAAATGTATAAAGTTGTCAAGCTACAATAAATTTCTGGCTTGAATATTATTGTCTGTGATGAATTGTACTTTTAGAGTTTTATTGTATTATTATCTCTATGGATATATTTAACTAGAATTGATCATGTTAGTCAGCAGTCTAACCTGATTTTAGCATGATAATTCAATATTCTTAAAAGTATTCACTTTTTTTTTTTTGTTATTGCCAGCAAGTCACCTTTCTTTACTGACATTTTAAGATAGAAAAATATATTCAAAGAGACTAGGAGACAGGGAGAGACTAAACAGCATCAAAGAACCTCTTCGATGGCTGTGGCACTTCCTGTGCGGTATATCAGAGGCTGAAACTTGGGTCCCATCTATGACAAGCCAAGGACACTCCCAGGTGAGCTATCACATTTGTCTCCAATCTTTTTGTAACTTTATACTTTTTGTCATGTAACTTACTATTTTATTTATTATTCCATTGTTTTTTTTTTTTGGTTTTTATTCATCTGCATCTTTTTAGTTACTAGCTGATGACATTTTAATAAATATTTAATGAATGTTTTTATTCCTCTATTTTCTAAGTTATTATTTTTAACAGTTCTTATTTGCTTTATGGGCAACCTTAATTTACAAATCCACAAGGGTTTGTAATGGCCATTTTTACTTCCTCAAAAAGCATTATTATCCCCAGGGGTCAGGTGGTGGTCCATCTGGCTGAACACATATGTTACAGTGTGCAAGGGCTAGGTTCAAGCCCCTGGCCCCCACCTGCAGGGGGAAGCTTCATGAGCAGTGAAACAGGGTTGCAGGTATCTCTCTCTTTCTAGCTTCCTCTTCCCTGTCAAATTCTTTCTGTTTCCATCCAATAAATAAATAAATAAAATGAAAAATATTCTTTAGAAAACTATCCTACTAGAAACCTCTACATTTTTCTACCAAAGTATTTTGGACCACGTGTTCCCTTACTGCTCCCTTCCCAATCTTTCATTGATCTGAGTTCTGTTAAGTCCATATTCTTCATTGGACTTCACTTATTTTTTTTTTGTCTTTCTTCATTTTGTTTTCCATCTTTGGATGAAATTATTTTATATTTTGTTTTCATGAGTTCCTTTAGCATCCTTTATATATCTGCTTTAGAGGTAATGAATAATTTTAGCTGTTGCTTAATTGAAAAGGATATTGTGCATTTTTAAAACCGGATTAATAACTTAGCATTCTTGGATGTGGGCCTTTTTTACTCCAGAACTTTGAATATACTAATTCTCTTGGCAGGGGAGAACTAGAACCCAATGTAAAGCATACAACAATACCTCTTGTTCTCTACTTTGGCCTTTGGTGCCTGACTTCTTGCAGGTGCTTTCTGTTGTCATAGTGAACTGTGTCACTTTAGTCTTAACTCCTTCTGAATTCTGTTATGAATGTGCTGATGAATTTTTTCATTATTGTTTTAGTTTGTTGAGGTCTTCCATATTTCTTCTCACTTTGGTGAACAACTTTAAGGACAGAGCATAAATGTCTTCATTCACAGTTTTATATAGTTCTGTTGAATTTGGCCTTGTTTTGAGCTGTCAAGTTCTGCCATTGTATGTGATATATGATGTCCTCCTATTATGACTGATTCTCCACAAAGGTGGTTGAGGCAATGGGTGGTAAGGCAATAACTTGAACCAGATTATAGCAGGAGCATGGATAAAACCATGTGAGCTGTACTCAAAGTGAACTGAAATAAGCATAGGGTGAACTCGGCAGCAAGGCTCTAGCCAGAACCTAGTTAGCTATATGAAGGTACCAGCTGAGCAGGCCATGAGATGAACAAGGCCCAGACTGGATCTGCATTAGGGGGCCCAGCTGAAGGGCAAGCAGAGCCATGCACAAGAAGTGGCTGTTTCAGATGAAACTCGGAATTTTGTATCCCCACAACAGAGGGTCAAGGTGGATGCCAGAAGAATTGGCTAGATCCAGTAGCTACTGCAGGAGATTGTCATCCCAAAGCAGTGGCCCATACCTGATTCTTCCTGCCTGGTAACAGCAACCAGACATTAAAGCACAGAGAATCATATGATAGATGATCCTGCCACTTTTAACCTACTGGCAAGAGACTGAAATGTTATCAAATTTAAATGAAAACTTTATTTATTTATTTGATAGAATGGAGAAATTGATAGGAAAGTGGGAGATAGAGGAGAGAAAAAAAAGAAACACCAGCAGCAGCACTGCTTCACCACTAGTGAAGCTTCTTGGGGGAGTGGGGAGAGCTGGGGACTGGGGGTTAGAACTTAGTTCTTCGCACCTTGCAACGTGTGCTCCACTATTCAGCACCTGCAAATTTGTACCCTGATTATGATTCCTTGAGTCCACACTACCTAGTTCTTCTGGGATCCTGGGTTATGTCCTCGTTTTCTTCAAGTATGTTGTTGTGCTGCTGCCTGCTGAAATGAATGACACCTACTAGTCCATAACCATGTTGACTGGAAGTGTTGAGTTACTTTTTAATGCTGTCCTGGTGCCACATACATATACAATAATGTTGTCTTGACCAATTCTTTTATTTTTGATTTTAGAGAGGAAGAGAGAGAGGAGATGATAGTGACTTGAGTCCATAGCTTCATACATGGTGAGATGTATGTTCCACTGGGTAAGCTATTATCACTCAGTCTTTATTTACTTGGAAGCTTTATAAGACATTTTATTTATTATTTTTTACTTTTAAGAACACATACTAAATTTAGAATGTTAAAGTTATACAATATTTCTGCTCTTTTTCTTTATTTTTTAGTCTTTTTTTTCTTTTTTAAAAATATTTATTTATTCCCTTTTGTTGCTCTTGTTGTTGTATTGTTGTAGTTATTATTGATGTCATCATTGTTGGATAGGCCAGAGAGAAATGGGGAGAGGAGGAGAAGACAGAGAGGGGGAAAGAAAGGAAGACACCTGCAGACCTGCTGCACCGCCTGTGAAGTGACTCCCCTGCAGGTGGAGAGCCAGGGGCTCGAACCGGGATCCTGACGCAGGTCCTTGCGCTTTGCGTCACCTGCGCTTAACCCACTGCGCCACCGCCTGACTCCCTTCTTTTTCTTGATAGAACATGGAGTTGAACACCTTTGCCAATCTTTTTTCAGTAATTTAAACTTAAATTTAAAATTTTAAAGCTATCCACAGTGCTAAATTTCCTAATGAGGCCAAGGGAGATAACATAAAGGTTATGCAGAGATTTTCATGCATGAGATGCCTGAGGTTCCTAGGTCCCAGGTTCAATACCTTGCAACAGCATAAGCCAGCGATGAGCAGGGCTCTGTTAAAAAGAACTGCTTGGGCCAGGCACACCTGGTTAAGTGCATACATGACAGTGCCCATGGACCTAGGACCTAGGTCCAAACTGCTGGTTCCCACCTACAGGGAGAAAGCTTTGTCAGCGTTGACGAAGGACTGCAGGTGTCTCTCTGTCTCTCCTTCTCTATCTCTCCCTCCCTTGTCAGTTTGTTTCTATCCAATAAATAAATAAATAAATATTTAAAAAGTCTTGCTAAGGGGCCAGGTGCTGGCACACCTAGTTCAGCATGCATTTTACAATTTGCAAGGACCCAGGTTCACCCTTTGATCCCCACCTTCAGGGGGAAAGCTTTGCAAGTGGTGAAGCAGGGCTGCAGGTGTCTCTCTTTCTCTCTCCCTTTCTACCTCCCCCTACCCTCTCTATTTCTGATGGTCTCTATCCAATAACTAAAGATAATAAAAAAATAATTGCTAATATTTTATGAATCACTGGATTAAATGGCTCTTCTATTTCATATTACATTTTGTTTTTACCTCTTGCATATTCTATTTTAGTAATTTATACTAAGAAATATATATTGTGTATATGAAATGTCAATATTTTGCTCTCATTTTTGAACTATTTAATTAAATGGACATATTGTTTTGCTTTTTACTTTGTAGCACACACACACAGTCTCATGTGGCAGAAAACAATAAACAATTATTTAACTTATGCATCTGAAGGTCAGGAGGCAGCTTTGTTTCATGTGTTTCTTGCACATTCCACCAGCACTGTGTGAACAGCAAGAGACCTAGTGCATGTTTATCCCACAAAGATCACAGAAACACCTGAGAATAAGCAATACCTTTTAAAACCAAGGCTGACAGATTTACAGCACTTCCTCATAGTCACTCCAGTATAGTTCCCTGGTTCTTGATTTTTAGATACACACATGTGGCTCGCTTTGGCCAATAGATTGAGTTGTAAGTGACAGCTGACAATCTCCACCTTAGGTTTTAAAAGGCATTGCTTTTTCTTAGGGAGAATTCACAAGGAAGATGAAGAATTAAGAATCACCTATTTTGCGCAAAGCGCAAAGACCAGTGTAATGATCCCAGTTCGAGCCCAGCTCCCCATAAGGGAGCCGCTTCATAAGCGGTGAAGCAGGTCTGCAGGTGTCTTTCTCTCCCCTTTGCTGTCTTCTCCTCCTCTCTCCATTGCTCTCTGTTCTATCCAACAATGATGACAACAATAATAACTACAATGATAAAAAAACAAGGGCAACAAAATTAAATAAATAAATAAATAAATAAATAAATATTTTTTAAAAAAGAGGGAGTCGGGCAGTAGCACAGGAGGTTAAACACACATGGTGCAAAGCACAAGGACCAGAGTAAGGATTCCGGTTCAAGCCCCAGATTCTCACTTGCAGGAGAGTTGCTTCACATGTGGTGAAGCAGGTCTGCAGGTAAATATCTTTCTCTCACCCTCTCTTTCTTCCCTTCTTCTCTCCATTTCTCTCTGTCCTATCCAACAACAACGACATCAATAATATCTACAGCAATAAAACAACAAAGGCAACAAAAGAGAAAATAAATAAATAAATATTTAAAAAGAAGAAAAAAAAGAATCACCTATTTTATCTGGGCACATAGGAGATATTATTGGATTCTGTCAATTATTGCCGATGATACACATGCGATAATCTAAATATTTACTGCTAATTGGGCTACTCTTCTTAGTGGTTTTGAATATTTCACCTTTCTTATGAATGGTATGTGAATTAACTCTAATGTTTCTGTGAATACATTTTACTCATCAGGATGAATACATTTTACTCATCATTGGCTGAGAGGTATTGCCAACATAATTCTCCTCTTCTTTCTTTCCTGCCTTCCCTCCCTCCCATTCTCTTTCTTCTTCCTTCTCTTCCCTTCTCTTGCTCTTCTCTCTCTCTGTCAGATCTTTTGCAGATGGAAAGAAAGATACAGAGAAAAGATACCACAGCAGCTAAAGCTCCCTTCTGAGGACAAGGCTCAAACCTGGGTCCCTCATATGACAAGTAGGCAAGCTATTTGAGTAGCCAATAAACATTTGACTTTACTTTTCTTACTCTTGAAATTATCTGCAAACAAAATTTTAAAAATATCATTCTACCATTTATTTTAATGCATTTAATGAACTAATTAATTTATATTTAGTTGGGAGTAGAGAGCAGAGTACTAATCCATCAATAAGATCTTATGGGAAAGAACCTAGGAATTAAATACGGTAGGTGTATATTGTATTACTAAATTACTTCTTTGGTACCCACTTTTTTAAAATAAAAAATTATTTATAAAAAGGAAACATTTACAAAACCATAGGAAAAGAGGGGTACAACTTCACACAGTTCCTACCACCAGAACTCTGTATCTCATCCCCTCTCCTGATAGCTTTCATATTCTTTAACACTCTGGGAGAATGGACCCAAGGTCATTGTGGGATGCAGAAGGTGGAAGGTTTGGCTTCTATAATTGCTTCCCTCTGAACATAGGCATTGACAGGTCAATCCATATTCCTAGCCTGCCTCTCTTTCCTTAGAGGGGTGGGTCTCTGGGGAAGCAGAGATCCAGGACATATTGGTGAGGTTGCCTACCCAGGAAAGATTGGTTGGCATCATGCTAGCATCTGGAACCTTGTGGTTGACAAGAGAGTTAACATACAAAGCCAAACAAATTGACCTAAGGGCTGGAATAGTGCAGATGAAGAGTTGAGGGGTTCTCCATTTTGTAGATAGCTAGTAGGCATATTTTAGTTAAATTCTGAAGGGCTGTGGCTATACTAGTTTTTTTTTTTTTCTTTTTGCCCCTGAGCCTGAAATATGATATGCCAGTGGATCCAAGTTATTGTCTGGGGAGATGATGTCATGGCTGGAAAAAGGACAGAAAGCTGGATCAGGGAAGAGAGTAGCTTCCTAATATGGAAAAGGAGTGTAAATATTGTTGAAAGTAAACCCCATCGATTTGATGTGATCTGGGGCCCAAAATTAGCTTAGGAGACTCTGTGACCTCTGCCTCTCTCTAGATCTGAGCTCACATTCTGTGGTCATGAGTAGGAACATTCCATGCTGCCCCAATATCGACCCATCTTCATCAGGTGTAGCATAGAGTATGTTGTCTATCCTCCCTTTGGAGAATGGAATATTCTCTGCTATTGTTGATTCAAGTTGAGGGCAAGGTGCTATGGAGGGCCCACAAAGGGGTTTATTTTGTTGTTCCTGATAAAAATGACTGATAACAGTGGAGAAAGGGATTTATTCGAGTTCTAGTCCCATCAAGTCTGTTTGGAAATCTCAGGACTCCCCAATTAGGGCCCCAGCTGATGAAATGGCCTGATAATGACTAAAGAGTCATCATTAAAGTATGCCAGTCTCTTGCCCTTATTCAGCTTTTGCAGTCCTTGCTTTGATGAGGTTAGCTTTGGAGTGAGTAAGAAAATTGTAATAGGAAGTAGGTGAGGAGGATATCTAAGTCTAAGTAGACACTATTTCATTATGAACTTTTTAATGACTCACTACAGATTATTGTGTATTTTTGCTTTCAGGTATATATTTTACCCTAATTTGTGGATACATGTGAACATATGCTCTATCTTATGGAACCTGGTCTATGTCTAGGTTTGGGGATTTTGTTAGGAAGTGAACCTCCTGGAATGGAGTTAGACGATACCATGAAAGGAAAGGTCTCGCCCAAGTAATGAGGGTGAAGGGTTGACATTTCAAGACTAATGTCTCTGGACACAGTCTGAAGTGAAGATGCTGAGATGATACTCTTTACATTGATTAGGTTGGAAGTGAGAGCTTGACTTCTTCTCTTCCGATCTGTGTTCCTTGGATTTCCTTCCCTTGCCTGATTGCTATGGCAACAACTTCCAATACTATGTTGAAGAGTAATGGTGATAGTGGACTGCACTGTCTAGTTCCTGATCTGAGGGGGAATGCTTTCAGGTTCTGTCCATTGAATATGATGTTGGCTGTAGGTTTGCTATATGCGGACTCCAATATCTTGAGGAATTTCCCATCTATTCCCATTTTTTGTAGTGTTTTGATCATGAATGGGTATTGGATTTTCTCAAAGGCTTTCTCTGCATCTATTGAGATAATCATGTGGCTTTTGGTTTCACTTTTATTGATGTGGTGAATGACACTGATTGACTTACACATGTTGTGCCATCCTTACATTGCTGTGATAAATCACACTTGGTCATGATGAACAATCTCTTTGATATACTGCTTTATCCGGTTGGCCAGGATCTTGTTTAATATTTTGTCATCTATGTTCATCAGAAATATTGATCTGTAGTTTTCCTTTTTTGTTATGTCCCTATCTGCTTTCTGTATCAGTGTGATGTTGGCTTCATAGAAGGGGGAAGGGAGTGTTCCTGTTTCTTTGATCTTGTGGAAAAGCTTTAGAAGTATAGGTATTAAGTATTTCCTGGAGGTTAGTAGAATTCATTTGTAAAGCCAGCTGGTCCAGGACTTTTGTTGTTGGGAAGATTCTTAATAACTGTTTCTATTTCTTTGGTGCATTTAGGTTATTGGTGCATTTAGGTTATGTAGTTTTTCTTCGTTCAGTTTTGGAAGGGCATATGTTTCTAGGAATTCTTCCATTTCTTTCAGATTCTTTAGCTTATTCTGTAGCGTATAGCTCTTCATAGAAGTCTTGCATGATTTTCTGGATTTCTGTGGCGTCAGTTGTAATATCTCCTCTATCATTTACAATTCTATTAATTTGAGTCTTATCCCCCCCTTTTTTTTGATGAGTCTGGCTATGGGTTTGTCAATCTTGTTTAGTTTTTCAAAGAACCAACATTTGGCTTCATTGATCTTTTGTATGGTTCTCTTATTTTCGATGTTGTTTATTTCTGCTCTAATTTTTGTGATTTCTGTCCTTCTGGTTGCTTTAGGGTTCCTTTGTTCCTCTTCCTCTAAGTCCTTAAAGTGTGCAATAAGGTCGATTATTTGAGCTTTTTCTTGTTTTTTAATATGTGAATCTATGGCTATGATACTTGGTGGCTGAAAAAGCATTAAGATATAAAGCACAACTATTTATTTAATAATCAGGAATCTAAAGGTAAGACTATAGCTGATGAGAACTGGGGCCTCCATTTTGGAAAAAGCTAACATGTCTATTTTACATATATTCCAAGGAGCCCATAACTTTACTAATTTTTGCCTGAACTCAATAGCTAACATGAAGGTGTCTGAGGAGATGGTGTCAGAGTTGCAAATAGGACTAGAAAGAGATCAGGGAAGAAAGTAGTTCCCAATTATAGGAAAAGTATACAAATATTGTTAACTGTAAAGCCCACCTATTTGATCTGGGGCCTATATTCAGCACAGGAGCCTGTGTAACCTCCACTTCATAGCAGGTGTTAGTTCTCATTCTGTGGTCATAGCTAAGAACATTCTAGGCTGCACTCATAGCAGGATCTGTCTTTCTCCAGTGGCAGAATATGTCAACCCAATCTCTCTTCGGAGAATGGGGCAGTCCTTACCAATGTTGACCCACATTGAGAGCAAGGTCCTGTAGAGGTCCACAAGAGGGTCCACTATGCTGTTCCTGGTGGAGAATACCAGCAAAAGAGTGGAAGGAGTCGGGCTGTAGCGCAGCGGGTTAAGCGCAGGTGGCGCAAAGCACAAGAACCGGCATAAGGTTCCCGGTTCGAACCCCGGCTCCCCACCTGCAGGGGAGTCGCTTCACAGGCGGTGAAGCAGGTCTGCAGGTGTCTATCTTTCTCTCCTCCTCTCTGTTTTCCCCTCCTCTCTCCATTTCTCTCTGTCCTATCCAACAACGACAACAACAATAATAACTACAATAAAACAACAAGGGCAACAAAAGGGAATTATAAATAAAATAAATACTTAAAAAAAAAAGAGTGGAGAGGTATCTGTTAGAGGTCTAGGCCCATCATGTCTATATGGAAATCACAGGATTCCCCGACTAGGGACCTGCAAGATAGGGTGACTGGGTAGCAGCCAAAAGAGCCATTATTAAAGTATGCCAGTCTCTTGCTCCTAGCTTTTGTAGTCCTTACCTTGTCTGACAAGGTTAATCTTGGAGTGATTGAGGGAAATGAAAGAGGAAGTGGGTGAGGAGGGTATCTAGGTCTAAGTAGAAAATATTTGATTAAGTAGTTTACGGTAGCTAATAAAAAAGTGTCTTTTTTTTGTTCTTTCTACTTGCTTATTGCACTTAAGTCACTGCAAACTATTGTGCACTTTTACAGTAAGGTACATATTTTCCCTTAATTTATGGATACATGTGTTCTGTCTCATGGGCCCTGGTATATATCTAGGTTCTGTAACTTTTTTGGAAGTACATTATCCAATATGGAACTAAAACCTCAAGGGAATCTTTGATGACACAAACCCAATTGCAAGTAAGACTAAATCGAAAACAAATCAATGGGACTATATCAAATCGAAAAGCTTCTGCACAGCAAAAGAAACCACCACTCAAACAAAGAGACCCCTCACACAATGGGAGACCTTTACATGCCATACATCAGACAATGGTCTAATAACCAAAATATATAAACAGCTCACCATTATTCAGCATCAAAAAAGCAAATGATCCAATCCTGAAGTGGGGAGAAGATATGAACAGAATATTCACTAAATAAGAACTACAAAGGGCCAACAAACATATGAAGAATTTCTCCAGGTCATTAATTATCAGAGAAATACAAATAAAAATGAGATATCACCTCACCCTTGTGACAATGTCATACAACAAAAACGACAGAAACAACAAATGCTGGAGAGATTGTGAGGGAAAAGGAACCCTTCTGCACTGCAGGTAGGAATGTAAATTGGTCCAACCCCTGTGGAAAGCAGTCAAGAGAACCCTCAAAAGTCTTTGGACCTTGTTTATAACCCAGCAATTACTCTCCTAGGCATATACCCTAAGGACTCAGTCAAACCCATCCAAAAAGATATATATATATATATATATATATATATATATATATATATATATATATATTCATAACAGCACAATTTGTAATAGCCAAAACCCAGAAGCAACGCAGATTCCCAACAACAGATGACTGGCTGAGAAAGTTGTGGTATATATACTCAATGGAGTACTACTCAGCTATTAAGAATAACAAATCCACCTTCTCTGACCCATCTTGAATGGAGCTAGAAGCTATTATGTTAAGTGTGGTAAGTCAGAAAGAGGAAGAAGAATATGGGATAATCCCACTTATAAACAGATGTTGAGAAGGAAGAACAGACAGGGAAATGCAAAGTAGAATTTGACTGAGTTTGGAGTATTTCACCATAGTGAAAATCTCTGGGTGGAGGATGAGATTTTCAGCTTCACAATAGGGGGATGGAGATAGCGACACAGACCTTTGTTGGTGGGCATGGTGTTAATATACACTCCTATGAATTTATAAGTTTATAAATCACTATTAAATCAATATGAGAGGGGTAAAATAGATCAAAAGTCTTGAACCTTTTGATGTTTACACCCCAGTTATGACATATATTCCTTCAATCTAAGCACTTAGGGTTTCAAGATGCTAACCTTATTGGAATATAACCATGGGCTTAAATTGTTCATCCATTTCTAAAAATGATTATTTATTTGATATATTAAATCACCTATCGTCTTAGACCAGGGAGACCAGAAGCAACTGGTTGTGTCACTATATAAGCTACACCTATATGTAAATACTGTCAGGTAATTGTGAGGAGCCTCACAAAGCACCCTGCATTCCTGATAATATGGCCTATCTACATAATCATTGTGTTGCCTGAGAGATCCCCACCCATTCCATAGCTTTGATCTATCTTCTTTCTACCTTGAAACCTTCCCTGCCAGCAGGGTAATATTAATTCTTTTTTTTTAAATTTAAGAAAGGATTAATTAACAAAATCATAGGGTAGGAGGGGTACAACTCCACACAATTCCCACCACCCAATCTCCATATCCCACCCCCTCCCCTGATAGCTTTCCCATTCTCCATCCCTCTGGGAGCATGGACCCAGGGTCCTTGTGGGTTGCAGAAGGTGGGAGGTCTGGCTACTGTAATTCCTTCCCCGCTGAACATGGGTGTTGACTGGTCTGTCCATACTCCCAGTCTGCCCCTCTCTTTCCCTAGTAGGGTGTGTCTCTGGGGAAGCTGAGCTCCAGGACATATTGGTGGGGTCTTCAATCCAGGGAAGCCTGGCAAGCATCCTGATGGCATCTGGAACCTGGTGACTGAAAAGAGAGTTAACATACAAAGCCAAACAAATTGTTGAGCAATCATGGACCCAAAGCTTAGAATAGTGGATAGGAAATGTTAGGGAGGTACTCACTGCAAACTCTAGTGTACTTCTGCTTTCAGGTATATATTTTGCAGTAGTTTATAGATATGTGTGAAGATATGCTCTCTCTCACAGAAACTGGTGTATATCTAGGTTTGTTATATCTAGACTTTGTTAGAAAGTAAACCACCTGAGATGAAATTAGAATATACTATGAAAGGAAAGGTCTCACCCGAGTAATGAAGCTGAAGGGTTGTCATTCCACATGTGAAGTCTCTGGACACAGTCTGAAGTGAAGCATGCTGAGGTGGCAATCATTTCATTGGTTAGGTTGTGATCGGCGGATGCAATATTATTTGATATGGATTGGGAGAGGCATACTGGAAAGTGGGCCCTATTCAAGGGTTCCAGGACTGGAGGAAGTAGGGGCTCTATAGTGGAGATGTGAGGTTCCTGCTGTCTTGGGGTTCAAAAAGACTATCGATAGTTAATGTTTATCATCACATTATTTGGTAATTGGGTTAACTTTGAAAAGTCCTTTTGTTATGGTTTGCTGTACAGTATCCAGTATCTTGTATATAGCTGTGCTATTGGATGCTTCTAATCTACTTGGTCTAGGCTTTTGAGAGAGTCTGCATACCAAATACACAGCCTATATATTAAAAAGATTCAGTTTGTGTTTTGAAAAACTTTGAGACATACAATTGATTTTCCCCCTCTCAAATTAATTAACTAGTGATTTATATGTATACATTTTGCTAGGAGTGTACATAAACACCATTCCCACCACCAAAAGACTGTGACCCATCCCTCCCACCCACTCCCACCCCCTACTGGCCCAGGAAGCTGCATGTCTACCCCTCACCACAGGGTTTTTACTTTGGTGCCCTACTTACCAATTGGTCAGGTCCTGCTTTTAGTTTCCCTTTCAGATTTTCTTAGTCAACTTCTGTTGATGAGTGGGATCATCCATACTCATCTTTATCTTTCTGGCTTAGCTCACTTAACATCATTCCTTCTAGCTCTGTCCAAGATGGGTCAGAGAAGGTGGGTTCATTGTTCTTGATAGCTGCATAGTATTCCATTGTGTATATATACCACAGCTTTCTCAGCCACTCATCTGTTGTTGGGCACCTGGGTTGCTTCCAGGTTTTAGCTATTATGAATTGTGCTGCTATGAACATAGGAGTACACACCTCTTTTAGGTTGGGTGTTATGGAGTCCTTGGGGTATAACCCCAGGAGAGGAATTACTGGATCATATGGAAGGTCCATGTCTAGCCTTCTGAGAGTTTTCCAGACTGCTCTCCACAGAGGCTGTACCAATTCACATTCCCACCAGCAATGTAAAAGGGTTCCTCTGTCCCCACATCCTCTCCAGCATTTGATGCTGCTGTCCTTTTTGATGTATGCCATTCTTACAGGAGTGAGGTGGTATCTTAGTGTTGTCTTAATTTGCATTTCTCTGACAATCAGTGACCGAGAGCAGTTTTTCATATGTTTGTTAGCCTTTTGGATCTCCTCTGAGGTGAATGTTTTGTTCATATCCTCTGTCCATTTTTGGATGGGGTCATTTGCTTTTTTGGTGCTAAGTTTGCTGAGCTCTTTATATATTTTGGTGATTAGTTTCTTGTCTGATATATGGCATGTGAAGATCTTCTCCCATTCTGTGAGGGGTCTCTTTGTTTGTTTAATAGTTTCTTTAGATATGCAGAAGCTTTTCAATTTGATGTAGTCCCATTGGTTTGTTTCTGCTTTAGTCTTCCTTGCAATTGGGTTTGATTCATCAAAAATGTCCTTGAGTTATAGGTGAGAAACTGTTTTACCAATTGTTTTCCTCTAAGTATTTGATTGTTTCTGGTCTGACATCTAGGTCTTTGATCCATTTGGAGTTGATTTTTGTTTCTGGTGAGATAAAGTGGTTCAATTTCATTCTTCTGCATGTTACAACCCAGTTTTCCCAGCACCATTTATTGAAGAGAGCCTCCTTTTCCCATTTAATCCTTTGGGTCCTCTTATCAAAGATTAGATGTCCATAGGGGTAATATTAATTCTACCAATTAAAACTCTCACAACAGTTGCTATGGAAGTTCCTACCTTTCCAGCTTGCTTTTGCCTTCTTCACCTGCTTCCTAGACATTTCCATTTCTGACTTGCCACTTCCAGGTTCTGTTTAAAAGTGTTGGCTCTCTGGTCAATAAAGACATTGCATTGTCCTTCCACCACGAGTTCATGAGTCATCTCTCCTGTGTCGTTGAGTGAGTAGCAGCCCAGGCTGGCTTCTGTTGAGTTCTCTCTAATCCAGAGAGTATGCACCAGGGAAGAGGCACCCCCATGCTAGCCCGGCAAATAGCATTAATTGGCATAAATCATGATAAAGTCTTGTATGATACAGCAAATCCTAAAGATGGAATTTTCAAAGTAAACCAATTTCCCAAATAACTTAGTTACAATAATAACTATTTATTGCCTTCTCAAACTCTAAGATAGCAGGAACCTTCCCTATCCTCTATAAAACCCATATTTCTCCCAATCCTGGAACCTCTCGGAAGGGCTTGTTTTCCTGCATGCTTCTCTTGATTCATATCATTTGATACTGCATCTGCTGAGCTCAACCAAATCAATGCAACAAGTACCACCTCGACAAATTTCAGCTGGGATTGTGTCTAGAGATGCCAGTCATGGAATGTCAACCCTTCAGCTCCAGAACTCTGGTGAGACCATCCCTACCTCATAGGATTACTTTTATTTTTAAAAGAGTGAGAAAGAGACTGGCCAAAGTATCATTCTAGCAATCAGAGTCTCGACTATGTCTGTCCTTGTCTCTCCTGCATGGTGCCTATTATCTAATTCATGAAAGATATTTACTCCATCCACTATGCTACCTCTCCAGCCCCAAGAAAGTGTTTTAATTTACTGATTTCTCTTCAACTGTTGCTTCACAATATATGTCATGTTTTGACTTGTTCATGTCCCAATTATCTTAAATTGTTATGTTTAAGTCTATGTGTTTGTGCCTCTTTTTCATCTACCAGACAATATGTTATGTCTACCTTTCTTTAGTTCTTAATTTCTTGTTCTTTCAAAAAAAAAAAAAAGGAAAACTCATTCTCTCCATCTCTTATTTAGTTAAACTTATGCTGAAGCGTTTTCAGATATATAGATATTTTACTGCTGAGCTTTTCCAGCATTATGGATTGCCTGATGATAGGAGTGATGCACAGACATGTAACAAGGGGAGTTAAGATATTGTACTAATATGCTAATTGCTGTATTAAAAAGCATTATCTCCCCAACAGAGTGATTTGGGCAGAATGAATTCTGATTGATCAGGTATGCAAACAGGCCTGAGCTTCTCCATTTCTGACATTGTCTCAGGTGTTGCTGATGCTTCTAACCCAAGGTCATTCTTTAGGCAGCAAGGTACCAGATTTTATAATCTATTGTTTGAAAAACAGGTATCCTTTTCAGTCATAGATACCTTTTTTGAGTTTGGGATGCTTGTTATTAGACTAATTTTGTGTGTACAGTATTTGTTAGCTGTATTTATTTTCTTCTTCAAGCTACTTGGCTACCTCCCCCAACCCCACCATCCTTTATGGTGTGTGTGTACACACACACACACACACACACACACACACACACACACACACACACACCATTTTTGGTCAGAGCCTAGTCTTCTGATGACACTAAGTCACTTAATGTGAAGAAATATTGGGATCTATTGGGCATGTCAAGAAGGTGCATGCAATT
Organism: Erinaceus europaeus; assembly: GCF_950295315.1. Taxonomy (NCBI): domain Eukaryota; kingdom Metazoa; phylum Chordata; class Mammalia; order Eulipotyphla; family Erinaceidae; genus Erinaceus; species Erinaceus europaeus. The sequence continues at coordinate 28,175,669 of NC_080179.1, forward strand.
TGGATCACACTTGATCTTGAGATTGTATCTGTGCTGTGTTCCCAGGAATAGCAGCCATTCCCTTTTACTTTCCAAACACCATTTGGTAAATAGAGCCATAAAGTGCGTACCCACATCCCTGGCTTCAAACAGGAAATTCAGATCCCAATTCCTGTTTCACTCCTTCACACAAAACATTTTTGATCTATTTTATTTCCCAGTAGTGAAATGACTGAGTTCAATTCTGCTTATAACTTCGTGTTTCTGTCCCTGTCTTCTTTCCAATCATAGAATATAGTTTTTTCTTCTTTTCATATTTTATCTTTTATTGTTATATATTTGAAGCAAAAAGTGTGGATGAAAAAGTGAGCCAGCAAACACAATTCAAGTAGATGTATTTTCAGTGTTTTTTATTCTTCTAGATTTGACTATCTTTGGAACTGAATTTCAGTATAAACTTAAAAATACAAAGTAGATTTATTGGTATTAATATTAGGTTTCATTTTTATATACCCTTTTTTTTCCCTCCAGGTTTATTGCTGGGCTCGGTGCCTGCACCATGAATCCACCGCTCCTGGAAGCCATTTCCCCCCCTTTTTGTTGCCCTTGTTGTTGTAGCCTCCTTGTGGTTATTATTGCCATTGTTGATGTTGGTCACTGTTGGATAGGACAGAGAGAAATGGAGAAAGGAGGCGAAGACAGATAGGGGGAGAGAAAGACACCTGCAGACCTGCAGACCTGCTTCATCGCCTGTGAAGCGACTCCCCTGCAGGTGGGGAGCCAGGGGGTCGAACCCGGATCCTTACGCGGGTCCCTGCGCTTTGCGCCACATGCGCTTAACCCACTGCACCACCGCCCAACTCCCTCATATATCATTTTTAACTCATAAAATCTAAAACTTTGTTTTATGGTCAGACTGATGGTTAATGGTAGTACAACAAATATCCATTATTAGGGTAATAATAATATTATTATTATCAAGTTCATTGCTAGGGATTAGTGAACAATACAATTGTTTTGAGAGAGAGAGAGAGTGAGAGAGAGGGAGAGAGGCAAAACTCATTTCTGGCTTATGGTGGTTTGGGGATTGAACCTGGGACTTTGGAACCTCAATCATGAATATTTGTGCATAATCATTATGTTATCTCCCCCACTTAACCAGCATATGATAAAGCTAGTAGTGCTCTAGTATCTCTTTCTTTTTAATTAAAAAATAAATATTCTAATTAAAGGCAACAAAATGTTGCTCAAGAAAAGTATGCTTTTCAAAGTGAAAATCAAAAGCCATACATGTAGGAAAAAAATGCCCTAGAGGGGATCAAAAAGGCATCCTGAGAAAGTAGCACATATAAAGTATAAATTCTGTAATAAATTAAATGAAAATAATTTTCTGGGTATATAGGATTGACAACAGTTATATTTGCTACACCTATATCTGAACATCATTTTTAATATTGATAACAGTCTTCCAATCACTCCATGGTATTAACTTTTGAATATGAAAATGCGCACTTAATTTGCAGAACTGCTTTCTTATACAATTGTCTAATAAATGGCACTAGATATGATTATTTAGCTGAAGCATCCTTTGAAAAATATCAAGCCTGCTTTTTGCAAGTTATTTTGTCACATATTCCAAGAACTTTAGTGGCCGGTAGCAATAAGGTAGAATGGAATCATCTAATACAAAGGACAAAAGATACCAACTCAACCCTAATTTTGCTTCCATCAAGAGATAAGATCTGAAGATAACTTATTATTGTTCTATGTGCTTCAGCTTTATCTACCAGAAAAAAAAAAAGAATTTCTTTTGTCCTCTTGCAAGTTGTCACGTGGCTAAAGTGAGGTAACAAGAACTGCTTTTCAGAACACTTACATACAAAAGAAGGTACAAAGAGTAGCAGTGAGTTCAGATAATCTGCGTCGCTTCCATTTTGATCGTGACTAACACAAAAAAAATACAGGATCATGTGACTTTGACTGTTTAATCTAGCTGTATAGCTGTATGGCACATACAAAATGTCCTTCCTTAAAAATATTATGTGGTCTTACAGGAGGGCTCTGGGTAAGTATTTCCTAAACTTGCCCTCTTTATTGCTAGTTTTCTTTTTATTTTACACCATCCTTCCTACCTTTTGCTTAGTGGGTCATAAACTCAGAATGAATTCGGAAGCTAAACATATTTCAGCAATTAGCACCCTAATAAACTCAAGCTGTTTTTTGGCAATATTCTAAAGGGATGATTTCAGCACCTTTCATCCTCATTTTGTTTGATAATTCACATTCCCACGACCTTGGACTTGGCAGGCTCTTCAGTGCTAGAAGCACATTCTTAGGTTGGTGAGGAAAGTGTGAGCAACTTCTAGATGCTAAATAGGGACATTAGCTACATCTGAACTACATACACTGAGTTAGTGAGATCTTGTTCCTGCCTTGTCCTCACTATTTTTAAATGTGATTGTACTCTGGACTATTCTGACCATTTTAGTTAACTCTCTTCCATCCACCTACCTAACTTATTATTAGCTGCATTCTCTAGAAATATTTTTAAGAAGTTAAAAAAGAGATGAAACAAAATGTCTTCCAAACTACTTCTGCTCAGGCTTCACAGACGTGAGCAAATGCTTAGCTGCTTTCATTCCTCAACTCTCAGAGACAGGGATAACTGAAAGCTGAAAATAAACTAAGCAATTTAGCCCATAATGGAAAGTCCTTTATATTTTTAAATTTCTTTACATACTCAGATACTAGAAAACAGGTATCCATTCAGGAGAATCAATGTTTAGTCTTTCCTTAATTAAAATCAGAATTATTTGTGGACATTAGAAAATAAGAAGGATTGCAATTATGCTTTATTAAAGGAATAAATGATTATTTTTATCTCAACTCCCCTAACCCACAAATACTTTTAAGATTATCAATTAATTAAAAATAAAAATAATATTTAATGCCTTTTATTCTGGTGATTTTTGCTTAATAAATATCATTGAAAAAATAAATTAATACTTACATTAATATGCATGCCTAAGAGACATTCAATACACTCATATTGTGCTGTGTGTGTGGAATTACTGCTGAGCTTTTCCAGCTCCCGCATGAATAAAAAATTGTATTACCATGCTGCCATGAGTTCCTGGTCTCCTGCCTGTGACGTTAGCCCGACACTGTTATATGACTCTAATTTGTAGTAAATAGCAGCACAATTTTAATCTCCAGAACCTGGAAGCAACCCAGATGTCTAACATCAACATCAAATGAGTGGCTAAATACCTGTGGTATGTATGCATGATAGAATAATATTCAGCAAAATAATAATAATAAATAATAATAAGAAGAAGAAGAAATAAGAAAATTACTCAGCTGTTAAAAATGATTACGTTATCTCCTGTGCATCCTCTTGGATGGAATGTGGGGATATCATGTTGAGTGAGCTAAACTAAAAAGAGAAGGACAGATACCAAATGATTTCACTTACTAAATAGGGATGGAGACAGATAACCCCAATTTAAGCATGGAATGGATGTGGTGTATTGTACCAAAGAAAAGGACTCTGGTGGAGGGAGAAAGAAAGGGAGAGGATGAAGAAGCCTGGCACATAATATATGACATTGACTGCATTGTAAACCATCAACCCCTACAATGAAAATCATAAATGTTAAAATAGAAATTTCATGTAAAATTTCTTAAGAAAATACAATGAAATAAAAATGCAGGAATAAATGGAAGGACTAATACACCATAACTAAATGAGGTTTTCCGCAGGACTATAAGGTGATTTTTAGCATTCAAAACCAGTGCAATGGCCTGAATTATCTGTCTATAAAAGACAGTAATATGATTATATCACTTGATACAGAAAAAAAAGATACATGACAAAATTTATTTAAAAAATATCTCAGTAAGTTAGGGATAGAGAGAGCATGGTTCAACAAGATAAAAAAATTACCTTTAACCTCTCCTTCAATAAAGAAGCTAGCACCATATTTAAAGGTGAAGGGCATAGTCTTTTCCCTTTTTTATGTCGTGTAGTTTCAATTTGTTAATTGATTCCTCTCAATCTATTTTTACGACTCCTTGGAAGTAGAAATTTTATTATTGCTGTTTTTCCAATGAAGGAAGTTTTCATTGTATCCTTGTTCATATTCAAATAGACTGAAGCAATCAGTTTTTTCTATTATTGCTGATAGAGCTATTCTTTCTAGCATCACTTTCCATATGTATCAAACTTCTTCCAGCGATTTAAGAGTTATTGGGATAGTTTAAGTTATTGTTCCACTACACTTATCATCCTCTACATTTTTATCGAGATTATTTCATTGGCATGCCTGGGTTAATATATGATAAACATCTTTTTAAGCAGTGACCAGTCCTTTTATGATTTGGCATAGTTACACTATTATGATAAATCACCTTAAAACAAGTTCAACCTGATAACTATGAAAAAAGGTTACATTGTTCTTCAATTATCCTTTTAATCAATCTCCTAGGATAATAATTCTGCCTAAAAATATGTTTCTCAATACTAATTTCATTATCTAGGTGATTCTCTTCACTACTCATTAGAGTGCGATTTTCCATATTCTTAACAACTCTTGCTTTAACTTAAATGGGTGATTAGACTCAATATGCAGGATATTACCTGCACATTGGTCTTGATAATATATTCTCCATAATAACTCTGTGCTTCATCCTACTAATAGATGTTAAAAAAGAAAAAAAAGTCTCTTTCATTAAAATTTTTACAATAAATCATATATTTCAATGAAGATTACTTAAGAAAAAGATGTAATAAAGGACTCTCTTTTCTTTATACCAAGAAAACTTTCATGTAAAATATTGGTACATTTAACAATATTGAGCCTTTCATAGGAGTAAAACGGCTATCTTTTTAAAATGTTGACCAAACATTTAGATGTTTTATATGTTTAAAGAGAGAAGTTTTCAAGAGATATAATTTTGAGTAGGATACTTCTACTTCTTGGTCTTGATTTCTATTCATGGTAAACTGTGTCTATTGTAGAAAAAATAGTTCTTAATAAAGAATTCCTGATTTTCTGTATCACAAAAAAAAAAAAACACCAAGTGAAAACTGATATAACTTCAGCATATTTCTGAGGTGCATTATCTGTAACCATGTCATAATGCTACACTTGTTTTTTTATATTGTACAATGTAAAATTTAACATATTCTTCTTACTTTCCTCATGTTTTCACTTTTTAAAGTACTTCTTCAAGTTTTGGTCAGTCTTTATGCTCTATGTATAACTAGCCATTTTAAAACCTCTATGGCTGTTTGAATTTTAGGAAGATAGAATCTTGGCCAGCCTAATACTAGATCTTAGATATAGTTTCACAACAAGTCCTCAGATAAAATAAAATAAAATATGCATCATGGCACTTAATATATGTTTATTTATTATAGGGAAATCATTATAATTCTTATAATTATTAATACATCTGTTTCTAAATGTTTTACTTATCACAAACATTTTGAAAGTTACTTTAGTTGTTCATTAAAATATACTTGAAGTAATTTTATTAATAAAATTAAGAATCAATTTTATTGCTATTGTAAATACATATTATGTCAGCATATATTTTAACAGCAAAGAGGAGGTTATATACTCTCACTTATTTGAATACTAGATTCTGTTTTCAGAAAACTTATTCATATCTGCTTTTTCCCTCCAGAGAGTAAACATGTGAGTTCCTTTAATAGCAGACCCTGTCTATTTTCCTGACAATGGTTGGGAAAGAAAGATGAAGAAGAAGAAAAAAAAAAGAAAGAAAGAAATACACCCCACCATTCTGTGTCACAATGATTTACACCAGCTTAAGCAGTAGACTTCCTAAACTAAGACTTATCACTTCAGGGTTATTTCCATGTGACCTGCAGAAAATACTTGTGAATAGGAATGGAAAGCTTGTGGCTTTCTCTGCTGTAGGGCTGAACTCTTTGGTGTGCGACTAGGAGGCAGTCCTGAGTGTTGTGAAGTAATCATTAAGTTACACGCTTGTCATTTCTTGTACATTCACTCAGAACTAATGCACATCACTTTTTCCAATTATAATCATTCCACCATTTAACAAGCACAAAAAGCCTTAGATTCCAATTTGCCACTGATGCCTCACTCTCACTTGCTTATCTTGGCATTTCTGTCTTGCTAGGTTGTGCATGGCTCCAATAATATGGAACATTCTGCTTCTCTAAAACAAACTTGCAAAAGGAGACTACAAGAACAGCTGGTCTCACACTGGAGGGCAGGCCAATTTCAATATTTTGATGTTTTTTTATGTTCTTATACTTCTTTTATGGTGTAAATACATATTATTTCTTAGTTTCCTATTGCCAAACTAAACTTAAATTAAACTTTATATATTTCGGTATAGCTTTCTCTACTAGTCATATGAAATCTCTGGTACATGTCTTATTTGATTTAATTTCTCAAAATCTGTTTTTGTCTTCACAAGCACACATGCACAAACAGGCAGTTGCCAAGCTAGAGAAACATCATCTTCATACTTTGTTAGCTTCTGTTTCTTTCAGAGAGTATTAAAGTGCTAGAATGAGTTGTGAAACACACTAGCTTGGGATTCTCAGCCTTAAACATGAACTACATTGAAGAGGAAATTGGTATTTTCATTTGCTGCACATACTTTAATAACATTAAGCAATCTAATATGGTGCATACACCGGATTTCAGTAATGCCTCTCTTGAGAATTTCAAGTGGTAATGGCAATTTAAAATGACAGCCTTACATTTATATAGCTCCTTTCATCTCAGAGGTCTTTACACTTTATAAAGTTATATGGAGCAATCATTTCACTTACCCACCACAGAAATTCTGCCACCTCTAGGGCAAGACTGGGCTTTCTTTTGAAATTGACTCAACTTTACAAATAATTATGACAAGAGGCAAAAAGCAACAGAGTTTGTGAAAACTGAACATGGAATGCAGAAAGATACATTAATTTTTAAAAAGTAGCTATGGCATAAGTATCATGCAAACAAACAAAAATTTCCTGAGGTCGTTTAATAACCTCATGGATGCACAAGACTGTGAACTCCCAAGCCAGCCACTAGAGAGCATTTCAGAGATAACAAATTCTCTGAAGGTTGAGTATAGATCAGTGAAAGTAAAAAAAATCTTTTAAAGGATCTTCAGGGAGGGAATTTCTTTGCAATGCAAGAAGAAAAGGGTTAAAATATTAAGATTCTAAATAAAGGTGCATTTTATTTCCTCTCTTAGAACACTACCAATTTACCTTACTTTTATGTACTTCCAGTCATGTAGTATGTAGACCTTCGCTCCAAAGGTTTGCACACACACTTTGTAACTCAAAACTTCTGAAAAAAATATTAGTTTTAATTTAGAAGTATTTTTAACAAACTCCCAGTATGTCTAAAATGTCTTTTCCTTGTTTCAATGTGTTTATATTTAGGAATGATATAGTTAAACTAGCAAGCTTAAATTTAGGACTGGGCATTTGGTCACAGTTTAACATGCTCTGAGTCATTTGAGATGGCATCTGGTATGGTGGTGGATAAACTAAAGTTTCTCTTACTGATGTTAATGTTAAGTACTATACCAGTATTAAATGGTCCAAATGATCAGGCCTGCTTTTCTTCACCTGTTTCTCACTGTCTGCCACAGTCCACAAATCTTCCACTAGAACAATTCCAATGTTTCTGGAATACTCAGAACTACTCCGGGAGTCAGGGTCAGCTTTCTTTCAAAACTAGACTATCACAGAAAACTAAACTTTGTTGTGAGATGAATATCTTTTGTTTTATTCTCTCTAATTTTCTCCTCCCTATAGATGATCTGTTTTATTTTAGAAATAAGTCAACAATTAGAGGGCTACGGGTAAAAGCAAATTTATTTTTTATTTTTATTTATTTATTTTTTTCCTCCAGCGTTATTGCTGGTCCTGCACCACAAATTCACTGCTCCTGGAGGCCATTACCCCCCCTTTTGTTGCCCTTGTTGTTGTAGCCTCGCTGTGGTTATTATTATTACCATTGTTGATGTTGTTCGTTGTTGGATAGGACAGAGAGAAATGGAGAGAGGAGGGGAAGACAGAGGGGGAGAGAAAGATAGACACCTGCAGACCTGCTTCACGGCCTGCGAAGCGACTCCCCTGCAGGTGTAGAGCTGGGTGCTTTGCGCCACGTGCGCTTAACCCACTGAGCCACATGGCCTGACCCCCGCAAATTTATTTTTGATGTGAAAATTCCAGGTAGAGGGCAGGTGTTCTCCAGGAAATGAAATTTGAGTTATTCAGAAAATGTAGAAGTAACAGTGGAGTTAAACGTTGTCTTCTGGTAAATTTATTAAATAAGGAGTATTTTTAATTTAAATATAATCACATATCTTAAGAAACTACAAAAGTGACAAATCTGATAACGACAACCTTAAAATGCTAAGCAAATAGGAAGAATATATAAGCCCTGTGTTAACACATTCAAGTTTCTTCTCCCCATTTTGTGCTCGTACATATCTTCCCAACATTGTATACAGAAATCTCCTGAATAACTAGAAATACACCATTTTGGGACACATTTACCCAATGTTTTCTATTCGTAAATACAATAAGTTGTCACCTGCCTTGCAAAAAAGTTCAAGATATTGACCTCTCCTTGTATCTCATCCCTGTAAGAAACAGACTTTTTCTCTATTTCACCTATTTACTGCTAAAAATTTTATACAGTCTTTATTTACAGTAATATGCAGTGGTTTTTGCAGATGATGATTTTAGCACCACAATATAGTAGAAAAATTAGTAAATGTTGAAGAAAAGTATTATTTGTTAAAAGAGGGATCAAAACTATTCTTGCTGCTGTAGGTTTTACCATTTTATAGTCCAATATGTAATTCCTTGGGTATAATCACATCCTTCTGAATACTTTAGAGTAAATGATACATAGTAGTAGATAATTCTGAATGTACTGTTTCAATTTGTATAATAAAAACTAAAATTACTGTTATAATACTAGTTTTCCCCTAGCATCTTCCCATATTTAAAAATTAAGGAATCTGGGAGACACGACCATGTAATAACAGTGACCAGCTCAGAATCTCCCACAAAACAACAAATATATACAACTATCTAACAAAATTTTACAACTACAGCTGAAACATCTGCAGAAACACCACAGTTTTAAGAGGGTTGGTTGAGAAGGGTCATGGGACTAAAGACAAACACAAAGAATTTAGGGCTCCTAGCATGGCACTATTTTCCCTCTATGTGCAGCAAACAGTCAAGTCAACACACAGTGCTGGCTGTTAGAGAAGGGAATTTACGACCTCTTAATCCATGACATCAGGTGTGTTAACCTACTGAATTACAAGTAAAGGCACACCAAAAAAACAGGGAACATTTGTAAATAAAGGTAATTTTTGGCAGCTGACAGTGGCTAACCAGCAAAGTTATCTAGGTTCTATGAACTCAGGTGCAGCACAGCAGCAAACCCCTGATGGAAATAAAAATAAACTCTATACTCTATGATACACCTGAGGAAGATGGGTTGATACTAGGGTGCTGGAATGTTCCTACTCATGACCACAGAATGTGAGCTCAGATCTACAGGGATGCAGAGGTCACACAGGCTCCTAAGCTAATTAAGGGCCCCAGATCACATCAAATCAATGGGGTGTACAGTCAACAATATTTATACCCATTTCCAATATTAGGGAGATACTGTCTTCCCTGATCCAGCTTTCTGGTCCTTTTCACATACATGACATTATCTCCCCAGACAATAACTTGGATCCACCTGCATATGAGATTTCAGGCTCAGGAAAAACAAACAAACAAAAAACACTAGTATAGCTATAGGCCCTTTGAAATATAACTAAAATATGCCTACTAGCTATCTACAAAATGGAGGACCCCCCAAACACTTCATCTGCACTATTCCAGCCTTTAGGTCCATGACTGTTCAACAGTTTCTTTGGCTTTGTATGTTAACTGTCTTTTCAGACACCAGGTTCCAGATGCTAGCAGGATGTGACCAGACTTATCTGGACTGACAGCCCCACCAATGTGCCTTGAGCTCTGCTTCCCCAGAGCCCTTCCCCACTAGGGAAAGAGAGAGACAGGCTGGGAGTATGGATAGACCTGTCAATGCCCATGTTCATTGGGGAAGCAATTACAGAAGCCAGACCTTCAACCTTCTCCATCCCACAATGATCTTGGGTCATACTCTCAGAGGGTTAAATAATAGGAAAGCTATCAGGGAATAGAGTTTCAGCTCACATGGGAACTGACAATACACTGAAGGGACAACATAGTGGAACAAGGCACTCTGGGAATTTAGTTTCAACTCTCACTGGAATTGACAATATTCTGAGGGGACAACATGGTGGATGTGACCACATCTGCACAATTTTCCAGCAGTGAATGGCCTAAATTCATCTGTCAAAAGACTAAGATTAGCTAAATGGATTAAAGAACATGATACATCCATTATTATCTTCAGGAAACACACATCCAAAGAAAAGACAAATGAAAGCTTAATGTAAAAAGGTGAAGCAAGATGTTCTAAGATAATAATTCAGAAAAAAAAGTGAAGGAATAGCTATTTTGTTCTCAGATAAAACACACTTTCAGGTAAAGAAAGTAAACAGAGACAGGGAATGGCACTATATAATAGTGAAAGGACTAATCCAACAAGAAGATATAACCACTGTAATATATGTGCCTATGCATATATAAAATAAATACTTACTGATTTTAAGGGAGACACTGGCAGCAGCACAATAATAGCAGGATGTCTTAGCACACCACTCTTAGGAAGAAACAGAACATCTGGACAAAAAAAAATCGTTAGGAAAATAGTGGACCTGTAGGGGTCCATGGTGTAAGTTAGCTCTCTGGAGTCTGAATCCAGAAAAATAGTGGACTTATATGAAACTATAGATAAGATGAACCTATCAGATATTTATGGAACTTTACATCCCAGAAGAAGTGAAATCACATTCTTCTCAAGTAGACATGGAACATTCACAAGGATTGACCATATACTGAGCCATAAAGAGAACCTAAAGAAATATGTAAATATTAAAATGATATGAAGCTAGAAATCAACCACAATAAGAAAAGAAAATGTCCCAAATCTGGACACTGCACAACATGCTTCTCAACAATACATGGGTCATTGAAGAGTTCAAAAAAGAAAGTAATAATTATCTCAGTATCAGTGAAAATGAAGAAACCAGAGCCTATGGGATTCAGAAAAAAAGAAGTCCTGAGAGGGAAATTAATAACAATACAATCCCACATCAATAAAGATTAGAAATTACTAGTAAACCATTGAACAACCCAACTGAACCAACTGGAAATGGAGCAACAAAAAGACCCAACAGTCAGAAGGAGACAGGAAATAGATATAATAGAGCAGCAATCAATGAAACAGAAAACATGAAGACCATCAGGTATATTAATGAAACCAAGAGTTGGCTCGTTGAAAGTATAAGTAAAATAGAAAAAACACTAGTTACACCCACTAAAAAAAGAAGAAATAAAGTTATGGTAAAATAACTCAAACAAAAAAAGGATATTACAAAAGATAAGGCAGAAATACAAAGGATCATGCAAGACTACTATGGAATCTATATGAAAATAAATTTAACTACTTAGAAGAACTGGATACATTCTTAGAGTAATACCAATTATCATCCTTGACACAGGAGGAAGTAGATGAACTTAACAGGCCAATCACTAGTGCAGGAATTAAAACAATAATCAAATTCCTCCCCATGAACAAAAGCCCAGGTCCAGATACCTCTACTAATTAAGCCTATAAAATATTCAGAGAAGAACTAACACTCATCCTTCTCAAACTTTTCCAGAAAATAGAAGAAGAGTAAGTACTCCCAAATTCTATGAGACTAACAGAGTCTAATGCCCAAAACAGGAAAGCACTTCACCAAAAAAATAAAGCTATAGACCTATATCTTTGATGAACATTGATGGGAAGATCCTCAAAAAAATCTTGGCCAATCATATCTAACAAAATATTAAGAGAATAGTCTTTCAAGAACAAGTTTAATTCATCCCTGGAAAATAGGGATGGTTCAACATCTGCAAGTTAATTAAAAAAAAAATCTAATGAGTCAAAATGTATGACTGCTCAATTAGTATTCTGTTGAGTAGTTATGAATTAACAAATTCAGAATATTTGAGTTCTCTTTAAATATTTTACAAACTAAAATCATCATATTGTATACCTGAAGCTAAGGCAATGTTTGTTGGTCTATTTTTAATTTAGACTTCATAAATTTAAGTCTTAATCTTCAAAATTGAATATTTAAAACTGTTATATTACACAGAAATATTTTAAAATATTTTTTAAAAACATTCATTTGTTTAACAAAGACAGATAAATTGAGATTAAAGGGGGAGTTAATGGGAGAGGAGAGAGACTTGTAGTATTTCACTGCTTTGTAAAGCTTCTGTTATGCAGTCGAGTCTTCTCACATGGCAAAATATGTTCAACTGCATGTGACATTGCCTGGCCCAGACTGAGATTTTTGAGATCTACAAAGTCTATAATGCAAGTTAAAGCACTTTGTGCTTTCAATTATTTTACAAGCTTCAGAAGTTTTTGTTATTCACTATAAGAAGGAGAAGGGCAGAGAAAAGATATGTGGAAGGAAAACTTGAATGAAAAGAAACTGCTAATTGTCTACAATATTGTTCTATATTTGTTTGAAGGTCAGAATCTGTGAATTTACAATTATGTAAAAGCAAGCAGAGGAAAGAGAGCCAAAGTAAAATAAATTCAACCAAAAACAAATCATGGACAAATAAAATTTAGCATGAATCCACATTTTCATTTTTGAAATTTCACATGCTCACATATTTCTTGATGAATAGCAACAGACTTGAGGAAGTCCATGAATCTGAAGTCATTTAAAAGTCCCATGTTGTAATGGACCCTTCTGTGGGTGACTATACGACCTTGCTCTCAATGTGGGTCAACAATGGTAGGGATTGTTTAATTCTCTGAAGGGATGTTAGGCAACATTCTCTACCACTCAAGGAAGATGGGTCCTGAAATTAGTGCAGCCTGTAATGTTCCTAGCCATGACCACAGAATGCAAGCTCAGACCTACAGAGATGCAGAGGTTACATAGGCTCCTGTGCTGAATATGGGCCACAGATCAAATCAATAGGGTTAACAATGTTTGTATACTTTCCCCATATTGAGGAGCTACTCTCTTCCCTGATCCAGATTTCTGGTCCTTCTTCCAACAATATCATCTCCCCAGACAAAAAACTGGGTCCATCAGAATATTAGAAGTCAGGCTCAGGCAAAAACTGGTAAAGTCATGAGCCACTTGGAATATTCCTAAAATAAACCTACTAGCTTTTTCAAAAATGGTGACCCCCCAATCTTCATCTGCAATATTCTTGCCTTTAGGTTCATGATTAGTCAACAATTGGTTCTGCTTCATATCTTCACTTTTCTTCAACCACCAGGTTCCAGATTCTAACATGATGCCAATCTCATTTCCCTGGGCAGACTACCCCACCAATGTGTCCTAGAGCCCTACTTCCCCAGAGCTCTGCCCCACTAGGGAAAGAGAGAGACAGTCTGGGAGTATGGATCAACCTGCCAATGTCCATGTTCAGTGGGGAAACAATTACAGAAGCCAGAACTTCTACCTTCTGCATCCCATAATCATCCTGGGTCCATAATCTTAGAGGGATAAAAATAGGAAGGTATCACGGGAGGGGATGGGATATGGAGTTATGGTGGTGGGAACTGTGTGGAGTTGTACGTCTCATATCATATGGCCTTGTCAATATTTCCATTTTACAAATAAAAATATTAAAAAGTTCCCATGTTGAGGGTATATTATCAAATATTTAATGAATGGAATGAAGCATTGATACTCAAAATTGTATATTGTCTTGTGAATTACTTCTTGGAGATATTAAATTGCTTCTAAAATCGTTTATCTAAATCAATAAAACAACATTCTTCTATTTTATTTTTAAATTATTTGTGGTTATAATGGGTTAGAAGATTGTAAGAAAATAGGGTCTAGTTCCACACCACACCCACAACCAAATTTCTATATTTCTACTCTAAAAGATAATAAAACAATATTATTTTAAAAAGTAACTTTGTAATCCCCCAATAAAAATTTAAAAAAAAACTAACTTTATTGGGGATTACTTTGCAATTACTAATAACTATATTTTGATTCCTATGGAGAAAAAAAAATATCAATTCCACTAAACTATGTAACAGTACTTGCAGAATTTTGATTACAAACTAACTTATAAGAGTTATTTTATTAAAGTATAATCTGTTTTTACCCCATAGAACATTTTAAAAGTTTTTCAAAATGACTGTCAATATTAAGTTTGGTGGAGGAGACTCTATATCTTAACTGGTATTTTGTTTCATGCTCAAGAATATTTTTTCCAGGTTGTAATTAGGACAGTAATTCAGAAAAACCAATGGTTTCAGCCATAAAAAATACATGCAGTAAGAAAGAGTGGTCCCATTCACAAAAGCATATAATTCTATAGTTAGCAACTATCTTGTAAGTTATTATTGTCCAGAAATAAATAAGATATTAGGTCATTGATGAGGATGCTTATATCTAAAATCATTAAGTTTGTATTTAAGTTCATAAAATATCATAAAAACCAATCAACAGTTGGCAATTTACACAACAAAAATTTATTTTTTTAGTAGGGTACTATCTGAAGTAGGAATTTATATTCCCCAAGTAAATCTTATTTGAATGTTACTGATTGATTTGCTACCTAAAAATAATGTGTCTTTGAGACTTCTGGAGCCATGGCTATTGAATAGTAGCACTACATTTTGCTCTCCTCAATAAACTTCAAAAAGCAGTGATAGTCACCTGAAGGTTCAACAACTCCAGAACTCACCAAGCCACAGGTGAGTGCAAACACATGTGTCTCAAGGTCATAAATAGGCTGGAAGGAGATATTCCTGGTACTAAAAGACCTTACTCATGAACAGGCAGTGCCAGTCTGGGAGTTTGCCAGCTGAGACACTCTTCTGGATCTGAGTTTTAGCAACAAAAAGACTTTTAAAAAGGAGAAAGTCACCTAAGCCTCACCAATTTAAAACAGTAGATTTGAAATCTCCATTGCTGTTGCCTCTCAAAGACTGGAACAGTAACAGAGAAACCCAATATTGACATCTAGGGTACAGAACTGGCTAGTGACTCAGGATAAAAATCTGCCCTCATATTGATACAGAGATGTGGATGTGGAGTAGGAGCCTTTTCACAAAACTCTCCTGATAGTCTTAGAAGAATGGTGAAAAATCACTTGAGGACTCAACAGAGTGAAATTAGGGTTTCTTCAGGGACTTGCTATACCATGCCAAACTGCTCAGTTCTGGCTGGTAGTGGAGTGGAGGATCAGGCCTGGAACTTTGGGCCCTCAGGTACAGGAGTCTCTTTTCAGAACCACTCTGATTTCTATTCTCTGTCTTGTTTTATCTCTTGTTCACTTGTGAATGATTAAGATTAAAAATAAAATCTACTTATAATTAAAAAGACCTCTTATTGGCTCTGGCTCACTTAGCCCACAGGGAAGATAAGTCACTACCAATCTACTGTCAATATAACAGAGGTTTAATAGCCAGTGTACTTCACCTCAGTGTTTGAGGAAAAAAAAAAAAACTGTTAATATTTGCTTCTTTGAACTCTTAAATACTTTATTTAGACACAAGTCAATCCAGGCAACTGTGATCAGTGGATTGAAAAGTAGTTTGGGAGGGACCCTCCAAGATTGTAGAAGTTGTAGAAACAGAAGGTATTGTCTTGTTGTTCCAATCACCCTCTTCTCTCTTCAGTTTGAACACAAGAGACCCTACCTTTCATCTTTCAAATACAGATGTATCAACATTAAACTAACAGCTCAACACATTCTTGAAACACACCAAAGGCCAAAGGTGACCAACTTCAGAAATTTAGGAACCAATTAACCAGAAACTACCTTACAAAATATATAAACAGCAACACCCAGGAAAATTGTGTAAATTTCATAATACACCAAATAAAATGGTCAGGCCAAAAAGAGACATAGGAGAAATGAACCAGGACAAAAAACATGTCAAACAGATAGAAGTGAATGAGGACAAAATCCAAACACTAATTGATGCAATAATCACAGTAGTGAGAAAAGCTTTTGTAGTTAATATCATCAGAAATGGGAAAACAACAAGTGAGACTTTGAAAGAAAATACTATCTCGAGGTAAATAGCTGAAGTAGTCGAGTTAAAAATGCAACTAGCTGAACAAACTAATAAAATATATGATCAGGGTAACAAAATAGTTGAGCTACAGGAAACAGCTGAAAGGAGTGAGAGCAGAATAACTGAGGCAGGCAGAGAACAGAATTAATATGATTGAGGATGAATAAGAGAAAATTAAGAAAAAAATGTGAGACCTAAAAAAAGAGACTTAGAGATACTGAAGCAGTGCAGTGTTTGCCTCAATAATAAGTTTGCAGGAAAGAGAGATAAGAGAGGGAGTCCTCAGAAGAAACAAAACCTCCAAAACTATAAGAAAATAATTTTATGTTATTTAAGCTATCTAGTCTCTGGCATTTTGCTTTGGCAAAACAAATACAAAATACAGACTTCAGCTGGAAATTATTACGTGGAATATAGATTGCCCTGTGTAATTAAGAGTTATAGATTCTTAAAGTTGTGTTGTTGGGTAGTGTAATCTGATTTTCTAATTCTGACATTTGTATCACAGTGTTAAATAACATAGATTTTTTTTCAATTTAATCTGTTTTTGTTGTTATGTCTCACAACTATGATACTGTAGGCAAGTCTCTTAACCTTTTATACCTTAGTTATCTCACTTACAAAATGAGTATAACAGAATTTATTTATAGAATTATTTTAGTTATGTAAAATGTATACAAGTCCCTGAAAGATAAGCTATTCTGTCAGCAAATGGAAACATACGAATGGTATGGAATTGTTTTATTTATAAATATCTAAAGAGATTGTTCTAATGTGATTATTCTTGAGTCCTTTTTTATTTAATTATCTTTATTTATTTATTTAGATAGAGACAGCCAGAAATTGAGAGGTAAGGGGGTGATAGAGAGGGAGAGAGGCCTAGAGACACCTGCAGCACTGCTTCACCATTTGTGAAGCTTTCCCCCTGCAGATGGGGGATGGGGGCTCGAACCAGGGTCCTTGCTCACTGTAACATGTGTGCTCAACCAGGTGTGCCACCACCTGGCCCCTTCTTGAGTCCTTTTAAACCATCAAAATTAACACACACACACACACACACACACACACACACACACACACACATTCCTATCTGAGGATTAAGTCTTTCATTATATCCATATAAGTGGACATATTCTTAACTCTAGAGAACTTGTATTGCTCTGTAAGCATAAAATAAAATTTGTTTTATGTGGCATTGAGTGATTCCAAGTTCAATCACATGACAAAAACACGCCTATTCAGCACAATCTGTTTATGTAATATTGAAATATCAATTTAGAAATGCCACTTTCCTTGAGCAGCAAGTAATTATCTGGAAGAAACATATTTAATCACTCCCTATGACTGGTATCATGAAGCAAGTCTTAAATCCCTGGCATGTGATCCCATGTTTCCTTACAAATTGTGCTGCTGAGCAGTACTATACCTTAACACTTTTAAATAAGATCTTGACACCTGTGTCATTGTGCACAGTTGGATCTGGAAGACAGGATTTTCCTCCCTTAATTTAAACACACTATTTTTCATCAAATGACAAGCATACATTATGGTTTCCATTCTAACCAAGGTTCTAAAGGCTATTTCAATTTGACTAGAGTGGTTTTCTGCCAGATGGCTACTCTAACTTATACTGTGCACATTAACCACCAGAAAGCACAAGTTGATGGGAGTGCACTTTCAACTATCCTGCACATTGATATAGGAGTTATTTGATTTGAAATTGAATTCTAGCCTTCCCTGATCTGTTGTATAAATGGAGAAGCAAGTGTCTAAGAAATTCTTACAAAGTTTATGAAGCATGTGATGGACTTTCCTCCCCACCCCTTAGAGTTTGTCTTCTACTTTGACTCTAGCCCAGGTTCTCATCTCAGTGATAAATATTCAAAGGTAAAAGTGGAAGGGCTTTCTAATGGAATGAAAACTTAGGGAAATTATTCCATTCATGAATTTTTCTGTGATATGAGTTGGGTGCAAGTTGCAGACTTTTGTAGCAGAGTAGCTTTGTGACCCTTCTTTAAACATTTAAGACTTAGTTCAGAAGTTCACTGAATGTGATGAGGCACGATTCTTAAGTAAGGAGCCTTCAAAAAATTCTTCTAAATATATAATATTCTCAGCGAGACATGTCAGTCATTGTCAAGATGAAAGTCGTTTAGATGCTAAGTTCCTAGTAAACTGTATCTATATTGTAGGGCTCTATTCACAAAGCAATACCTTAGCAGTATGTGGAAAGCATACAAAAATATATCATTTTACTATGGGATATACTGAACTCTGGATATTGTGATGTGAGTTTGGGAGGGAGGGAGAGAGTTAGCTATGCAAGTTAGATGCTTATCCCCAGCTCACCAGCATGTAGATGGCCCTAAGGGCAGCATAAAAAACTTCAGAGAAGACATTAAATGGGCATAGGGGAAGCATCCTTTTGACCCACATAAAAGGGCCTTTTTTGTAGATCTCATGAGCACACTATTTTATTTTTGAGTGGGTAAAGATGTGTAGTTTCCTTAGAATCAAAGGTATGTTGGCAACACTGTCATTGAATGGCAACTTAATTATGAGTGTGTTTGGTATTCAGAGTAAAACATTTGTTCCTTTGAGTGATTTGGCATCAGGGCAAGTATAGTAGGAAATCCCCCAAGAATCCCTTTGTAATTTAACATTAATTGATGTTGCTTTATTGTAATGGAAGTTGAGAACTTAAAAGATTCTGAATTGAAGAAAGTGAAACTCTGACCAGTCTATAAGATCTGAAAAAAAAAAAAAAAAAAAAAAGATAGCTGTGAAATAAACCAGAAATGGTGTCAACTTTTCTAAGAACAAAAGTGTAGACTGGATCTGCTTATGTGTCTGCTTATAATTTAAATACTTGCTGAGGATTAAGATCTGTCTAGTTAGAAGGACTATTTCAGTTCTCTCATAGGAATGTATGAGAGATTGAACCTAAGGATTCTGGGATATCAAGCATGAAATTTCTATTTATTTATAACAGCCTGAGCTGTCTTCCAGTTTCAAATAATTAAGTGCTGGGGAGATAGTATAAAGATTATGCCTAATATTTTCATATATGAGACTCCAAACTTCCAGGTTCAGTCCCTGGCACTGCCCTAAATTAGAGCTTAATATTTTGGTAAATGACAACAACTATGACAACAACAATAATAATATTAATACATGTGTGATAAATTGATTGCAAACTGCCTCAATTATCAACCCTTTCCTGTAACTAAGTGCCTTGTAATGTCACTTTGACTTACTTATCAATTATATTTTTAGTGTCTTTTGAACTTGAAATGGTTTTAGGACTTAGTTTGGCCAGTAGGAGGTGATGGAAATGATAGTCTCCCATCTTACAGTCTTGGCTTTTACTGATTCTTTTGAAGTCTATCCTGCTGCCACATGTGTGGTTTACAGCCTGGGTTATCTTCCTAGAGAATGAAAGACACACAGAGCACAGATAAATCATTCAGACTGTGACAGTCCTAAAATACCACCTCCTAGCTAACTGAGGAACTGGCCAGACATTCTCCATCAAGCTCAGACAAAATTACAAATATATATATATATCCTAAGTCAAACAGCAATTGTCAGTCTCTAGAACTGTAGACTAAAGGAATGATATTTTATCACACTAAGTTTGGGAATGCTTCTATGTAGCATAAGCGGTTTAGTAAATTGATAAAAGAAATACAAAACTGAGGTTCTAGCTATACTAAGTGCTATAATCTTCATATAATATGCTCATTTTCTTAACTTTGTCCCTAAATGTCCTTCCTAAAAGTCCTAGTTGTAACCAACCTTCAAGGCCTAGGTCATGTACTCTTGTTGCATGAATTCTTTTGTGATTTATTAAATCTGATACTGTTTTTCCTAGGACTTTAGCTTTACCAATACTGTTATCATGCCGTATCACCTTTTCCCTTTCTCTTTCTCTCCTTCTCTCTCTCTCTCTCTCTCTCTAATATAAGTGGTTTGCCTATACCTTTAAAAATACCAAGGTAATGTTTTTTTTTTTGTCATCACCTGGACTTCATTACTTCAGACACAGACAGAAAGAGCAAGAAGGAGAAAAATCCCACAGCACAGAAATATCCCTCAAAAATGCTATCTTAGTCATTTTTTTTTTTTGCAATACTCAAATCACCTCAAAGTACCCTGGCAAGCTAAACAGTCAACGAATATTTGAACAAATAAATAGAGAAACAATAGATCCTGTCCTCCCTCTCTTTATTACTATTATTGTAGGGAGTACACACACTGCAGAACAATTAAACCAATGTAAAGGTTTAGTTCTCTTAATTATTACCGCTATTACATATTTGCTTTATCTCTATGCATTTGTTCTTATAAATTTTTTATATTCTGTAAAATAGAATGTTAGATGGTTGTGTATACATAATAGTAAAAACAATGCAAGTTATATGTGGTTTGTTATATTTTAAGATCAAAGTTTTCTCTTTGGCATTAACTCAAGGAGAAACTTATAAAAAATATTCAGATTTTCTTCTCTGCTTCTTAATTTATAAAGTGTGTATCTGGTATAGAGTACACAGTCTTTTAATATATGTAAATACAAATTTGCATATACATATGGAATGATTGCTTCTTCATTGAAGACATTTTTTTCTCATGATAATGAAATCATATGACTTTCTCAACATTAGGTAAACTGGTTTCACTTTATTACATTTCATATTAACTACCAAGTATATACAACAGTTCAATCAATTCTATACCCTATCGTCACTATTTGAGAATATTAATATATTTCTCCTCTCACATTACCAGTACAAATTTAGAAATATCTACAGAAACTTAAACAGAACAGTTTTACTTCGTACATGCCTTAGTAGGTAGGGGGGAAGCTATTACTAAATTCCTTAATATATTTTTCATAAATTAAAAAGTTTGAGGGAGTCGGGCGGTAAGACAATGGGTTAAGCGCACATGGCGCAAAGCACAAGGGAGGGCATAAGGATCCCAGTTCAAGCCCCTGGCTCCCCACCTACAGGGGGATCGCTTCGCAAGCAGTGAAGCAGGTCTACAGGTGTTTTTCTTTCCCCATTTTTTTCTTCCCCTCCTCTCTCCATTTCTATCTGTCCTATTCAACAAGGATGTCATCAACAACAACAACAATAATAAATACAACAATAAAGCAACAAGGGCAACAAAATGGAATAAATAAATATATTTTTTAAAAAGGTTGAAAGATGATTAAGTTTTAGAAATCCTATAAAATCTTCAAATTCAAGTTTTACCCTTATAGTTGAAGTGTCTGTATTTGTTTTGGTTTGAACACACCCTTAGATATTCTAACAAGCCACCAATATCGCTAATATTCAAGAAGCATTATTTTCCCCTCTATTCCCACAGAATTGACATCACTATCATATACCATTTTGTATCACAACTGATCATTAGTTTTTTTATATTACTTCTAGAGACACTGAGCCTTTAAAATCTCTTGTTAATAAATGAGGAAAACATTGAGGCAGAATAATTCTATGTACAATTATTGATAACTATTACATGATCTCCTTTACATATCATCTCCTATTAAGGATATGATTTGCACAGAGATCATGCAAACTTTGTACTCTCTCCTAATTTAATAAAATAAACTCATCCAAATAATTTAATTTTCTTGTGGAAAGTTAAATTAGCAATAATTCATGGTGACCAATGAACACTCTTGGCTGGCTCCCCAAAACTTACTTTCCCTATCATGTAATCATGCTAATTGATAAGACTAAAAAAAATGTGCCTATGACAATGTTCAAATCATAGACCTGGTCGAACAGAGAGCATATTACTTCATCACAGCAGTCATATAGCTGATTTGAAAACTATATTTCAGTTAACACTCATCTAAAGTCCCACTTTACCTAAGAAAATGAATCTAACTTCAGTAGGTATTCTGACATACTGTAAATCACATGAAGTTATTTTCTTCTTAATAATTTCTATAGTCAAGATAACTATTAGAATCTATCTTCTAACTTTTCCCCAAATTAATCTTTTTAGATGCTTATCATTACTCTGGGATAAAAAAATTAATTCTGGAAGATTTGAGAGAAAAATATTGACTCTTTTTCTCTTTTAGCAATATCAGATAAATTTATGAAGACTAGATAGTATGGCTCATGAAAATATATCTATGCCTATCCTATCTGTTCCTTTTTACCCTTTTGCTATTTTGCTTTATTTTCCTTTTATTTTACATGATAGTAGCTTGCTAATATGAGAAAGATTAAAGAACACCATCAATGATAAATGCAGAGTAAATGCATCAATGATAAATGCAGAGTAATTATTATTCAATTTCCCTCCCAGTTTTCGCTTCTACATTTAAATAACAAATTAAATGTAGAAACAATAAAAAAAGTCCATACAAAAAGCAATCTAGCTATATCAGAGTAATTTTATTTCGAGGATGACAGCCAATTATTTGCACTTTATAAAAGCCATTCTCATCTAGATTAGACCTCAAATATTATTTGCCTTCTAGAGATCAGCACCATTGAACTGTCTAGTTACAATTAAGACTACAAAGATATTTTTAGTAGAAAAACCTGTAAAACCACAAAATTTGATCAGACAACAAAAACAGTTCAAGAATTCAGTACAGTTTACGGTAAGTCCTATCTATATAAGCATTACAATACATGATAGAAAATATCATTTACAATCATTGTCAACATAATGTCAAACCAGAACCAAAAAGTTAAAAGGTAGAAAGGAAAAAAGGTCAGACTTTCTTACTCAGCTTTTATCTTTCCTATCATTCCAATCTAAGAACATCTAATAATGCTTTGCCTTAGACATTGTGGATACTAAGAAACAAAATGATCTTATTTTAATGACTTATAATAGCAACTTTATTTTTGAAAAAAAATGCACCTGATCAAAATGTAATCTTTATAATTTCAAAAGTATAGTCACCTCAAATAAAGCAGTGTTTTAATTTTCTGAAGAAAGTGAAAAAAAGATGTTTTTTCTTTAGAACAGTTTTCCCATGATATATATATAAATATAATATTTTTTTCAATCTTCTGCATTGAAATCACTACTGATTCTTTGCTTTCATCCTACTGGTAAGTGAATTTGATCAGCAATGGTTATAGATAGAAAATAATACCTTTAGATTCAAAGGATATGGTGTGAACTTTGGAGAATTTTCAATTCTATTGAGAGTGTTTATATACAGTGCTTACTTTATTACCTTATGTGGTTAACATTTGTAATAAGAGAATAGGACCAAAAAAACTGCAGACCATATACTGAACCAAATAAAATAGAAAAAACTAGCTCTTACAGAAATACAAATATTTTACTAAAACTTTTATTTTTATTTTACATTTTCTCAGAAAGCTGCTAAACTCTGGTTTATGACAGTGTGATAGTACTAGTGATGGAACTTGGGACCTTTGGTGCATTTGCCGTGAAAGCTCATTTGCATAATCATTTTGCTATCTCTCCTGTGCCCTTTTCCTTTTCTTCCTTTTTCTTTTTCTTTCTTTTTTTTTTTTTCAGTTAGTCCTTGTAAAATATTGCTATTTTGCAAATGAGACTTGTGGAGGTACTTTATTATTCAGGAAATAAATTTATGTCTAATATGTTTATGAATGGTAGAGATTAAATTATTTCTTGAGCGACTACAAGCATTGTCTAGAACAGATACTAAATCCAGGCAGGATTATTTTTCTAAAGCCCAAAATCCTTTTATGATATCATTTTAACTTTTTCCTTTGTCCATCATTGCTTTCCTTGAGAGTGGGGCATTGATATCTGGCGTTGTTTAATCTAAATTAAACTATATTTTCTTTCATTTTCTATATTACCCAATGAGTTTGAAAGTAAGACCAGTAATGATGTTTCATGATTACAAATTTAAAAGCTGGTCTTGAATCCTTTAATGAAATGAAAATTTAAGTATCATTGATACTACAAATAATAGGACTACATGTATTTAGTATTTCTACAGATAATAGGACTACATGTATTTAATATTTCTTTTCTTCTTTTTTTTTCAACTTTTTTTGTTTGTTTGTCTTCATTGTTCTTGCTTGGACTCTTGGTGCCTGTATCGTGAATCCACTGCTCCAGAGGCTTTTTTGTTTCCCTTTTGTTGCCCTTGTTATTTTATCGTTGTTGTGGTTATTACTACTGTTGTTATTGCTGTTGTTGTTGGATAGGACAGAGAGAAATGGAGAGAGTACTGGAAGACAGAGAGCGGGAGAGAAAGATAGACACCTGCAGACCTGCTTCACCTTTCATGATGCGACCCCCTGCAGGTGGGGAGCCATGGGCTCCAACCGGGGTGTTTAAACTGGTTCTTGTTTTTTACGCCATGTCCACTTAAACCGCTGAGCTACTGCTGGATTTGCGTATTTCGTGTTTCTAACTTAAAAAATTAATTGATAACTATATTTACTTACTGAATAGAGATAGCCAGAAATTGAGAAGGAAAGGGATGATAAAGAGAGGGAGAGACACTGCTTCACCACTCACAAAGCTTCCCCTGCAGGTGGGATTGGGGGCTCCAACCTGGGTCCTTACACATTGTAACATGTCCACTCAACCAGATGCACCACCACCCAGCCCCATATATTTAACTTTTAAAAAAAATCTTTTTTTTAATCTTTATTTATTTATCGGATAGAGACAGCCAGAAATTGAGAGGGTGGGGGAGATAGGGAGAGACACATGCCAACACTGCTTCACTGCTTTGTGAAGCTTTCCCCCTGCAAATGGGGACTGGGGACTTGAACCGGATTCCTTGCGCACTGTAACTTGTGCTCAACTAGGCGTGCCACCGCTTGGCCCACTTTTAACTTTTTATTTTCTTTTTTTAAATATTTATTTATTTCCTTTTGTTGCCCTTGTTTTATTGTTGTTATTGATGACGTTGTTGTTGAATAGGACAGAGAGAAATGGAGAAAGGAGGGGAAGACAGAGGGGGAGAGAAGGATAGACAGACACCTGCAGACCTGCTTCACCACCTGTGACATGACTCCCCTGCAGGTAGGGAGCTGGGGGCTTGAAATGGAATCCTTAGGCTGGTTCCTTGAGCTTTGAGCCACCTGTGCTTAACCCGCTGTGCTACAGCCTGACTCCCCATTTTTTAACTTTTTAAGAACAAACATTTCATTGTTTTTAGTGACATGAAATAATTGACATATATTTTGATTTTCACTCTAGAAAGGTGCTGCTTGATGTTGAGTAATGGTTTTCTAAAAGCCTGGTAGTTAAATAATGGTAGATCATGACTGGAAGTTCTTTTTCTTGACCTTAGTTTGGATACATCCTAACTAACTTCCTCCTCTTTATGTGACATTCCCTCTCCCCAGAGCTTTAGTAGATAAGAGATCTTATCATGCCCTTAAACACTCTATTTCCTTATGGTCTTGAGAAACATATTTAAGCATTATAAATCATATTATATATGACATGTAAACTGCCCCCAAATTTTTGAAATACCATTTGAAATATTTTTTCACCCCCACCTAATGTTTTTATCTTCCTGTTTTTGACAACTTTATACTAAAGTGTTTTTTATTGTTGTTGTTCTTCTTCTTATTATTTTTTAAATTTATAAAATGGAGATATTCACAGGGCCATAGGATAAGAGGGGTATAATCCTACACAATTCCCACCATCAGAACTCCATATCCAATCCACTCCCCCCTCTCTGAAAGCTCTCCTATTAAGTGTAGCCTTAGCTAAACTTAATCTTTTCTATATTTACAAAAATTTAAATTTTCACACTACATCCCAATGTCTCTCATTGTTTTTGTGTGTGCCTCTCTCCAATGACCCATTCTTGCTGCTGTACCCGTTAATTCTTCTAATAACTCTTTTTGCTTCTCCCAACCTCTTCATAACATTCCACTGTGGAAATTGGGTCTCCAGAGGACACACAGCTTACATGCTATGTCACCAGATCATTCATAGCCTCCTCCTTCCTGTGCCTACGCAATGTTACTATCAATGGCATGACGGCTGCTACTTCACTGAAGCAGTTCTGGTGCAATGGCACTCTCTCTCCATGCATTGACAGCTCCACCACAGGCCCCTGCATTCTGGTGTCTGTGGTCCCCCAATTCACACTCTATGGAGAGACAGAACTTGCCTGGCTGTTCCCAGCCCCTAGGCGCCACAGAGCAGTCTTTCTCCCTGCTTGCCTCTGATAACTGCCTCTGTGGGCTTGGCCAGTGGTGCTTTGGGTCACAGTTTCCTTACAGCAGATTTTACTGTGAGAATCCAGCAGATCGTGGACTCAACTATAGACACCCTAGCTTCCCTCCTATACCAGATCACCTTCCTTGCCAAAGTGACCCCGCAGAACCGCCGAGTACTGGACCTACTGACAAACGAGAAAGATGGAATCTGCGTATTCCTGCAGGGAAGAGTGATGTTTTTACGTGAATAAATCTGGACTGTTTGAAGAGAATATACAGACTCTGACTAAATTGAGTGATGATCTTCGTAGCCGCTACACCCCTGGGTCTTCCTCCTCATGGCTGCAGGGCCCATTGACCACCTGGGTCCTCCCCCTTGTAGGACCCCTGATTTTTTATTTGTTTGCTCTTTCTCCTTGCCCCTTGTCTGCATAAGTTCATTTGGCTTCGCATTCGTGATATGACTATAGTGATTGTTAATCAGGCTCTATCTTCTTCTGCCCTGGCAATTGGTCTAAAAGTTAGCTATGTAAAGTAAACTGGAACAGTAGATGATTTAACTTGATTTTTTTAAAAATGAAATAAATATCAATAAGCCACTTTCTTCTCTGTTTATAAAGTGGTAACTGTGAAAGTTTAAGCAGTTCTTGACCAGTTTTACAATGCCAAAGAAATGCTGTTTTGGTAGAATGAAATTGATAAGTAATGAAGTACAAAATGATAGTAAAATGCAAGTATTCATCATGGCATGAAATACTTCTTTTAGCATTATTTTCTAGAGTGATTTTAAATTTCTTAATATGTGAGGTAATATTTGAACTTTTTGACCAAATTTAGGATGTTTTTTGTGTGGCTGGTTTCTTGGGTACTGACAAACACTCTTTATTACTGAGCTGTGGCCCTGGTTGTTGTTATTGGTATTCTGCCACTGGCCTAACACTGAGGGACATTACCTACAGTCCACTGATTCCAGTAACCATTGTGTTTTCCTTTTTCTTCCTTTATTTATTTTAATAAAGGTGAGAAACAGAGAGAGGGAAAGAAAAAGGAAAGATACCCACATTCATAGTGAAACATCTTTCCTGTAGGTGGGGACTCAATGGTTGAGCCCAGGTCCTTGTAACATATGTACTCTATCAGGTGAGGCACAAGCCAATCTCCTCACTGCCCTTCCTTCCTCCCTCCCTCCCTTCCTTCTTTCCTTCCTTTCTTCCTTCCTTCCTTCCTTCCTTCCTTCCTTTTTTCCCTCTTTTATCACTAGAACATAGCTCTGGTTTATAGTGGTACTGAGATTGGAATTGGGGGCCCAGAAACCTAGTTTCTCTCTCTCTCTCTCTTTTTTTTTTTTTTTTTTTTTTTTTTACAGATTTCCAGGTCTATACTTTGCATTTCAAGACTCATTTTCTTTCATAGGAGATAGAGAGAGCATCACATAAAATATTGTAAGAGAGGAAAAACTAAAGCACCACTCTGGTGCATGCAATGTAAACTAATGAGCATGGAGCAACAGCCATGCAAGTGCTATCTCTAGCAGCTGTGCTGTTTTTTCTGGTCACTGTGATAAACTTTAAAGAAGTAGAATAAAGGTGCAAGGGACCATAAAGTTATGCTTTTAGCTGACTCCACTCTTACCTACATATGAAAACTGGAGTGATTGAGACTATGATATAAAATAGGCCATAAATTTTCTTCACTCTTTTAGATCATCTTATAGCAAAATGGTGGAAAAAAGGAAGTTTACAATTAGCTTAACTACCTGAATTCCATTTTAACTTTGTGTGTGGGAACACGGCTTCCATTTATTTTTGTAATTTATGTTATGGTGTTTTGTCATGAGTTTGATGAAAGAAGATCTAGACAGGTGTTTTCTTTTTTAAAAAAAAATTATCTTTATTTATTTATTAGTTAGAGATACCCAGAAATTAAGAGAAAAGGGAGTGATAGAGAGGGAGAGACAGAGAGACACATGTGGCACTGCTTTACCATTCATGAAGCTTCCCCCCTGCAGGTGGGAACTGGGGGCTTGAACCTGGGTCCTTGTACATTATAACATGTGTGCTCAAGCAAGTGCACCACCACCCATTCCTGAAAAAAAAAAAGGACAATGGAAAGAGTCAGGTGAAAAAAAAAAAAAAAGAGGCAACTTAAGATGAATTTTATTGATAAGAGGTGCCGATTTTTTTTTTTGAAAGGTTATGAGATATTCCTGGAGTGAGGTGGCTTTGTATTTGAAATATACTTATTTTTGTCACCTGTCAGTTAATTAGTCTATAGACATTTGACAAACACAACTAATGTTTCAAAAGATAAGACAATTTGGGCAGGAATCTAGTGTGTATTCAGTGTTTTGTGAAGGAGAACAAACACCCCAGGACAGTAGTTAGACCTGGTTGACAACCAGAGCAGAATTTTTCTTCTAGGGGAAAACATTCAGGCAGAATAAGTCTCTAAGGAGAAGAATCTTGAGCATCCAAGGATTCTAAAAATAGCGGTGTCAACAACAGAAGTGCTATTTGTAAACTAAGGAATATTCAGAACAATTTTAAACCACAGGAGGGTCTATTTAATGTGTATAGGTATCTTAAAATCTGGTGCACATTTAAAATTACTATTAACTACCTTTGCTACACATATACACACACCATGTAAAAACAATTTCAGGAAATAATGACATATTAGGACCTCCTTAATAATTTGACTACTTTTGATGATTGAGGGAATTAACTCAAAGTAAAAAGCAATGGGACTGGGAGGCAGCACAATGGACAAAATAAATTGGGATGGGTGTCAGAGCCTGATCAGGTATGTCCCTTAATAGTATTATTTTTTCTGCTTTTATATCTTACTCATCAGTCTTTCTGGATGTGAGTAAAGATAACATACTTAAATGCTTTAAATGTATTACAACATTAATTTTAGCAACCACATCTTGGTTCCTTATTGTTTAATGAGCATCTAAGTAAATGTCACTAGTATTAACTAAAGTTTCCAGCTTGCTTTCCATCATTGTGGCAGATACATTTTTAAAGAGTAGGTAGGTTTTTGTTTCTTTCACTGTTAAAACAGTTCCATGTTTTGGGAACAGGCATAAAAGAAGGTATTTCTGTAACAACAGCAATTTTAACAACAACAGATAAACTCTTTGTAGCAAATCTCCACTGGGGTAGAACTAAAATCTGGAAGTAATCAGCAACCACTGAGCATCAAAATTCTTCAAAAAAACATTTAAACACAGCTGGAGTCTGTTGGCAGTTGGGATAAGATTCAGGTACCTAATCCCTTGGGGTTAGTTGCCATCCTTCTTTCTCCCTATCTTGGATGTGGAACTAAAAAGCCCCAGGGTGTTGATGGTTGCAAAGAAACTATGGCATCTGACACCTGCTGGGAGCAATAAATAAAGAACTATGCCTGACCTTGTAGATTTGTTCCTATCTTGCTCACTATTGGAGTAGCAGTCTTTTCTTCTGTGCTGGGATTTCAGGAAAGATGAAAAGATGAGCTCTGTTTACTCATGTAAACAAATCTGATAAGTAAGAGCAATCATTGCTGTGCACACAGTCATATTTGACATAGGTGCTTGACCTATAATTTAGGCAAGTATGGTTAAAAAGTAAACAGAATCACACCCTTTCACTTCTGAGAATTATAGTTGTAATTACTCTGGAAGTAGTATCACTAGAAAATGGTCTTTTGAAAATTGGCTTGATTTGGCTGTTCTATTTACAGTTGGATGATAGATTTCTAGTCAACTAATTATAGTTAGTTATTCCTAACAATTAATGCAGGCTGAGCTATTCAACACTTCCTACCTACAGTTTTTCTCCAACTATATTATAGAGGTTCACAGTCTGTTTAGAAGGGAACAAATTGGAAGAAACAAAGAAATGCTTCAAGAAATACACAATAGTCCAGAAATCTCTTGCTAATAAAGGTGTAGTACACTGTATGAAAATAGTACTGATTCTCTTGCTTTCTGGTTTGCAAGCAAATGGACTTGCTATGAAAGTGAGATTGATCAGAGAACAAAAAGTTTTAGTAATCAAGTGAAAAGTAAATCAGAAGTTGTGAACCAAAATTCACATGCCTGAAAGACCAGAAATTCAAGGTTCTGTCTTGGCACTACTATGTGTCAGACCTGAGCAGTATTCTGGTCTCTCTCTCCCTCATAATTAAAAAAAAAAAAAATCAGTCAGCTTCTAAAAGCTCTTTCTTCTATTTCCATACCCATACACCTATTGTCCCCAAATTATTTGCTCATATATGCAATTGTTCTAAAATCTATCAAGCTATTCATTGATTCCTAGTTAGAATTCATACTTTATTTGGCAAGTAAATCAGAGCACAATATTTTGCATTCTGTTGAAATGTAGTTTTCCCCTTCTGGAAAATGAATGAAAATGTGTCTCATGCCATATGCCTGATATTTTCTAGTTATACTTGTACACATATTTTTGACTCTAGACTATCTGGCACTGAGAGATATAAATCCTAAGCTTTCTTCGATCATCTTGCTGAAAGGAGAAAACAAAGGAACTAGATAAAATCTGTTTAATTTTAATTACCATCAAGGTCACTATTTTTTTCAACTGTTTTTCATGTGATTTACTTGGGGAAAAAAAAGAATATTTTTTTATAATTCAGAAAAATATTATAACATTCAAACATAATTAAAATTTAGGTAGTTTAATTTTTTTAAACTACCTGTTCTCTCTCACTTTCTTTTCTTCTCTTTCATTTTATTTGGACGCAAATAAGATTAAATTCTCCTCTAAAGAGAAGTCATCATCCTGGTGTACATTGATGAAATGCATATATATAGTTTTTCTACACTAGACATATAAAAGAACATCAAAATAATGTGATTTGGTGAATTTGGAATACGTTTTTTCTTTGAAAATCTGTGATACTGGAAATTTGTAACAAACTAGTTACCTACTAACTTTCTCTACAGAAAAATTTACCAACTACCAGGTCATTTGCCTTCTAGCACTAAAATGCACTTAATCACATTTTTCCCTTTAAGGAGCTCATAAATGTAGCATAGTTTTTTGTTTGTTTGTTTTCAGTTATTGTCTTTATATTCTGTGTAATTTTTATCTTAAATGTTTCAAAATTTTGTTTATTTTTGTAATATATAACATTTCCACCAATTTATCCTTAGTACCATTAATGTTTCTTCTTACTTAGAAATTACTATCTCTTGATATAATGAAATGTGAAGTTTCATTTTTCTATTAATCCTTCAAAGATTATCATGACCTAAGTTCAAAAAGATTTGATTCTATTCTTAGGTGTGCAATGATCTAACTGGCATCATTTTTTTAAAATTTCTTTATTGGGGAATTAATGTTTTGCATTCAACAGTAAATACAATAGTTTGTACATGCATAACATTTCTCAGATTTCCATATAACAATACAACCCTCTGTCCTCTGTCATCCTCCTTGGATCTGTATTCTCCCCACCCAACCATCCCAAAGTCTTTTACTTTGGTGCAATACACCAATTCCAGTTCAGGTTCTACTTGTGTTTTCTCTTCTGATCTTGTTTTTCAATTTATGCCTGAGAGTGAGATCATCCCATATTCATCCTCCTGTTTCTGACTTATTTCACTTAACCAGAATTTTTTAAGGTCCATCCAAGATCGGCTGAAAACAGTGAAGTCACAATTTTTTATAGCTGAGTAGTATTCCATTGTATATATATACCACTGCTTGCTCAGCCACTCATCTGTTGTTGGGCACTTGGGTTGCTTCCAGGTTTTGGCTATTACAAATTGTGCTGCTAAGAACATATGTGTACACAGATATTTTTGGATGGGTATGTTGGGTTCCTTAGGATAAATCCCCAGGAAAGTAACTGTAGGGTCATAGGGTAGGTCCATTTGTAGCCTTCTGAGAGTTCTCCAGACTGTTCTCCACAGAGGTTGGACCATTTTACATTCCAACCAGCAGTGCAGGAGGGTTCCTTTGACCCCACAACATCTCCAGAATTTGCTGCTGTTACCTTTTCTGATGTATTCTCATAGGAGTGAAGTGATATCTCATTGTTGTCTTTATTTGCATTTCTCTGACAATCAGAGACTTGGAGCATTTTTTACATGTTTCTCAGCCTTTTGGATTTCTTCTGTGGTGAATATTCTATGTCCTCTCCCCATTTTTGAATGGGGTTATTTGTCTTCTTCTTGTTGAAATTTGCAAGTTGTTTATATATTCTGGTTATTAGCCTCTTGTCTGATGTATGGCATATAAAGATCTTCTCTCATTCCATGAGGGGTCTCTAGGTTTGGGTAGTAATTTCTTTAGCTGTGCAGAAGCTTTTTAATTTGATGTAGTCCCATAGGTTTATGCTTGCCTTAGTCTTCTCTGTAATTGGATTCCTTTCATTGAAGATGTCTTTAAAATTTATGTGGAAAAGGGTTCTGCCAATATTTTCCTCTAAGTATCTGATAGTTTGTGGTCTAACAGCCAAGTCCTTGATCCACTTGGAATTTAATTTTGTATTTGGTGAAATATAGTGGTTCAGTTTCATTCTTCTGCATGTTTCAACCCATTTTTTCCAATACCATTTGTTGAAGAGACTGGGCTTTCCCCATTGAATAGTCTGGCACCTTTGTCAAAGATTAGATATCCACAGGTGTAGGGGCTTACTTCTGAGCTCTCAATTCTATTCCACTGGTCAGTGGGTTGATTCATGTTCCAGTACCAAGCAGCTTTGATGACAATGGCCCTATAATACA
Source organism: Erinaceus europaeus (assembly GCF_950295315.1). NCBI lineage: Eukaryota > Metazoa > Chordata > Mammalia > Eulipotyphla > Erinaceidae > Erinaceus > Erinaceus europaeus. The sequence goes on from NC_080179.1 coordinate 28,208,827, forward strand.
ATTTGAGATCTGGGAGTATAATGCCTACGGTTCTGTTCTTTTTTCTCAAGATTGTTTTGGCAATTCTAGGTCTTTTCTGGTTCCAGATAAACATTTGTAGCATTTGTAATATTCTCCTAAAACTGTGTTTCTTAACGGTCGGCATGCCACTAAGGTAGGGGGCTGGTATGACAAGAATTGATGAGCTACAAGACACTTCTATGTGTCTTTTTTCAATGTCCTTGAATAGTGACTCATAATTTTCAGTGTACAAGTCTTTTACTTCTTTGGTTAGGTTTATTCCTAGATATTCTATTGGTTTTGTTTCTATAGTAAAAGGAATTGATTTCTGGATTTCAACTTCTTCCAACTTAGTGTTTGCATAGAGGAATGCCACTGACTTTTGAATGTTAATTTTGTAGCCTTATACCTGAATGTATTGCCTGATGATATCCAAAAGATAATTGCTGGATTCCTTAGGTTTTTCTATGTATATAATCATATCATCTGAAAATAGGGAGAGTTTTCCAATCTGTATCCCATTAATTCCTTGCTCATGTCTGATTGCTATGAGAAGAACTTCCAACATTATGTTGAATAGTAATGGTGATAGTGGGCAGCCCTGTCTAGTACCTGATCTGAGGGGAAATGCTTCCAATTTTTCACCATTGAGTATAATGCTTGCTGTAGGTCTGCTATATATAGAAGAATTCTACTTGAAGAATTTTCCATCTATTCCCATATTTGTAGTGCTTTGATCATAAAGGGATGTTGTATTTTGTCAAAGGCTTTCTCTGCATCTATTGATATGACCATGTGGTTTTTGGTCTTGCTTTTGTTGATGTGGTGGATCATGTTGATTGATTTATGTATATTAAACCAACCTTGCGTGCCTGGGATAAACTCCATTTGATCATGATAAACACTCTTTTTAATAGACCACTGTATCCAATTGGCTAGAATTTTGTTCAATATATTAGCATCTATGTTCATCAGAGATATTGGTCTGTAGTTTTCTTTTTTGCTTGTGTTCCTGTCTGCTTTTGATATCAAAGTGATATTGGCTTCATAGAAGCTGGAAGGGAGTATTCCAGTGTCTTCAATCTTCTGGAAGACTTTTAAAAGTACGAGTATTAGTTCTTATTTGAAGGTTTTGTAGAATTCATTTGTAAAACCATCTGGTCCAAGACTTTAATTTTTGGGAAGATTTTTGATAACTGTTTCAATTTCAAAAGCTGTGATGGGCCTGTGCATGTTATCTAGTTCCGCTTTACTTAGTTTTGGAAGTTTGTAGGTATCTAGGAAATCGTCCATTTCTTCCAGGTTCTCTAGCTTGGTGACATATAGTTGTTCATAGAAGCCTCACATAATATGTTGAATTTTTGCAGTGTCTTTTGTGATATCTCCTCTTTCATTTACTATCCAATTTATTTGGGTCTTCATTTTTTTTTTGTGTGAGGTTTGTTGTTTTTGTTCACTCTTTGGAAGAACCAACATTTTCTTTTATTAATCTTTTGTATGGTTTTCTTATTTTCAATGTTATTCATTTCTGCCCTAACTTTAGTGTTTTCTGTCCTTCTGGTTGCTTTAGGGTTCCTTTGTTGTTCTTCTTCTAGGTCTAAAAGATGTGCAATCAGGTTGTTTATTTGTGCTTTTTCTTGCTTCCTAATGTGTGTGTATAGCTATGAACTTCCCTCTCAGTACTGCCTTAGCTGTGTCCCAAATATTTTGATAGCTTGTGTCTTCATTTTAATTGAACTCTCTAAACATTTTGATTTCTTCCTTTATTTATTCTTTGACCCAGTAGTTGTTAAGGAGTGTGCCGTTGAGCTTCCACATTTTGGATCTATTACTAAGCTTTTGTTGATTGTTAAGTGTTAGTTTAATTCCACTGTGGTCTGAGAAAATGCTTGGGATGGTTTCAATGCTATTGAATTTGCTGATGCTGTCTTTGTGGCCTAATATATGGTCTATCCTTGAGAATGACCCATGTGGACTTACCCATGTGTATTCCAGTTTCCTGGGATGAATAACTCTGAAAATGTCCAATAGTTCTAGTTATTTATCTACCCATTTAGCTCCCTCATGTCTTTATTGATTTTCTGCCTGGATGATCTGTCAAGTTGAGAGTGGGGTGTTGAAGTCCCCTACTATTACTGTATTGCTGTTAATATATTTCTGTAGCTCTTTCAGTAGATGTTTGATGTATTTAGATGGCTTCTCATTGTGTGCATAGATGTTAATAATTGTTAAGTCCTCTTGATTGACTGATACACTGAGCATTAAGTAGTGTCCATTACTATCTTTTTTAATCTTATCTATCTTAGAGTCTATCATGTCAGATATGAGAATAGCTGTTTCTGACCTTTCTTCTGGACCATTGGCTTGTAAGATAGTTTTACATCCTTTCACTTTGAATCTGTGTTTGTCTTGTTGAGTTAGGTGGGTTTCTTGTACACAGCATATTGTTGGGTTGTGTTTTCTGATCCATCTTCCTACTCTGTGTTTTTTAATAGGTGAATTCAGGCCATTGACATTTATGATATCAAAGACTGATAGTGTTTGTGCAGAGAAGTCTGCTGCTAATCTTATAGGTTTTCCTCTCTAGGTGACTCTTTTTTCTCTTTCAGCCTTCAGGATCCTTTCTTTATCCTTATTCCTTTCCATTCTAAATATGATGTGTCTTGGTGATCTTGAATTCTGGGTTAATTCTGTTTGCAATCCCTTGGGCTTCCTCTTGATTGACTGATCCTCTGAGCATTCAGTAGTGTCCATTCCTATCTTTTTAAATCTTATCTATTTTAAAGTCTATCGTGTCAGATATGAGAATAACTGTTCCTGCCCTTTTTTGTGGGCCATTGGCTTGTATGATAGTTTTCCATCCTTTCACTTTGAGTCTGTGTTTGTCTTGTTGAGCTAGGTGGGTTTCCTGTAGACAGCATATTGTTGGGTTGTATTTTCTTATCCATCTTCCTACTCTGTGTCTTTCAATGGTGAATTCAGACCATTGACATTTATTGATATCAAAGACTGAAGATATTTTAACGCCATTCTTGTAGAGTTTTAGAGTGTTCTGATATATGTCCTATTTATGATGATCTGACTATTTATAGAAGACCTTTCAGTGCTTCTTTCAGAGCATGCTTGATGATAGTTGATGCCTTCAACTGTTGCTTGTCTGAGAAGGTTTTGATGCCTCGATCTAGTCTGAATGACAGTCTAGCAGGATATAGTATTCTTGGTTGAAAGCCTTTCTTGTTGAGCACTCGATAGATATCTTGCCATTCTCTTCTGGCCTGTAGTGTTTGTTTGGAGAAGTCTGTAGCTAATCTTATGGCTTTTCCTCTGTAGGTGACTCTTTGTTTTTCTCTTGAAGCCTTCAGGATCCTTTCTTTATCCTTACTCCTTTCCATTCTAAATATGATGTGTCTTGGTGTCTTTAAGTCTGGGTTAATTCTGTTTGGCACCCTCTGGGCTTCTTGAATCTTTATGTCTTTGATGTAGTCTGGACTAAAAAAGTTTTCAGCTATTATGTTCTGAAGAATGCTTTCTTCCTCTCCCTCTCTTTCTTCCTCTGATAAGCCAATAATGCATATTTTGTTTCATTTGAAGTCATCCCATAGGTCTCTGTTCTGGTTTTCAGTATCTCTTAGTCTCTTTTTGAGATCTCTTCTTTTTTAATTGTCTCTAATTATTCCTCTATTTTGCTAATTCTGTCTTCAGCCTCATTGAATCTATTCTCTCTCCCCTCCACTGTTGTCTGGAGTTCATCTATTTTGTTACCCTAATCTGATACTGTTGTAGCTTGTTCAGCTAGTTGTGCTTTTAGCTCAGCTATTTCAGCTTTCAGCTCTCTAATAACCTTGTGAGAATTAGTGTTTTTTCCCAGAGTCTCATTTGTTGTTTCTGAATTTCTGTTGACAATTCTTTCAACCTCTTTACTCACTTATTTCCCTAACTAGTGTTTGCATGTTGACTTCAATATTTTGTGCTTCACCCTTTGGGGACTTTTAGCTGGACTCTTGTCCTGGTTCATTTCTCCAGTATTCTTCTTGTTGGTTTAACCTTTTTATATATTATGTTATGATGTCCCTCTCTCAGTACTTTTCAAATTACTGATCAATATTGCCTGGATTTACTTGTGTCTAAGTAAGGTAATTAAAGGGTTCACAATTGAGGAAGTTAATAGTTGTTTCAATAGTATTTTAAACCCTGATTTGGAACCCATTGTCTTAAAAGGCTCTTTTGTGCTTCTTCTTCCCTGTAGCCTGTGGGAGCCTGAGGGCTTTTAAACTATTAGTAGGCTTCTTAGCTTGGTCCCTCACTCCTGACCAAGAGAAAAAGCAGGGTGTGGCAGAGATAATCCAGTGGTTATGCAATGAGACTTTCACAGCCCCACCGTGGTATTGGTCTTCTCCTGAGTTTCCTGGTTAGTTCTCTGTCCCCTGGTGTCAGCACAGGGCCTCCCTGCTACTGCTCCAGATTCTGAGGCAGTAGCAATGGAGACTCAGAGTTGCACTCAGAGTCTCACGGGATTCCTTTCCTCCCTTTAGCCATCCCCTTGTTGGTGGAACAGACTCAAGGTGGTATCTCAACTGATAAACTGCCGGACTGTTACCAGCCACTTAATCTCTCCTCTCTGTCCAGCAGCCACACGTGTTTGCACTCACCAGTGATTTGGTGGGTTCCTGAAGTTGTTCTAGTCCTGTCTTGTTTTGGTCCTAGGTGGTCTCCTTTGGTATTCCTAGTTGATACCACTGGCATCATTTCTATATAATCTGTATCTTGTCAGTTTTATATCATTTTATATATACCTATATAACTTTAAGCAAATATTCATTTAGTGAGATTCTCAACAATCAACATCAACCAAATGAATCAACGAAAAAATATTATATATAATAGTATTTTAAGTTTAAAAACCATTTGCATGGGAAATGTAAGAAAGGATTCTTTGTCCGTAATTGAAAGAGAAATTGCTGTTAATTGAGAGAAATTATATCTTTTCTTCTTCTCTCAACTGTGCAACAGACATAATACGTGCACAGTATATGGGATATGGCATATGTAATGGTATCTACACATGCCTGAACATACTAATGTCTATTAGACAGTCAATTTTTTTTCCACATCAGTAACAGAGCACCACATTTCTGAAAGCACTATAGTCTGTTTTGTAATAATGCATCTAAAGTATATGAACAGAGTTTTAAAATTTAAAACAATGCTCAATGATTTAATGCTATTTAAAAAAAAGTATTATTATCTATATTCTTCCAATTAACTTTCTTTCCTTTAGTGATACTAAATTTAGATAATCTGTGAAAAGAGAGTTCAGACTATATTAATATAATTAAGATCTTCAGAAAAATTTAGTTACTGAGTTATTGTTAAAGAACACATCTCCCTTATAACTGATATGTTATAGAGAACCAACAACTTGCATAAACTCATACTATTTTATGATATGTTCATAATTTATTAATCATAGACACTAAATTTAATTTTAATTTATGTTAGTCTAGTATTAAATAATGCATTCAATGGCATAGGCAAAGTCAAGCATGTTGCCTGACAAAGTACAGAGCAGGCCTGGAGCAACTGCAAAGAGGGAAGTCCTGGACCAAACTGAATTTATTTATCCTTTTTGTTTAATAGAGGAGGTAAAAGTAAAGTCTGCCGGCTGACAAAGTACAGGGCAGGCCAGGACCAACTGCAAAGTCCTAGACTAAACTAAAGCTATTCGTTCTTTTGTTTCCAAATAATTTAAGGACTTATTGGCTATATTGAAAGTACAAAAATATTACCTGAGGACAATAAAAAGAGACCTCCAGGGGAAGTACATAGTGACAGCAATTATGGCAGCAAGTGTAACAAAACTAAAAATGGCCTAGGAGCAGAAACTGCTGCACTCAGAGGCTTTCAAAATAAAAAGCTATTTTTCACCAGTATAACTTCTGTATTAGCTGGACTCAGACTAAAAGCCAGAACTATGAGTGGCTTATAGTATGAGTGTCAGACTGTAGCTCCACCTAATTATAAACAGGCCCTACTGCTTACCTTCACCCACAGAACCCCCTACTTCCTTTACAGGTATAGAGGCTATGTAGTTACAGGGATCTATGATGACTATAGAGGTTATGTAGTTTAGTAGCTAATATAAAGGTTAATGGGTAGAAGTTAGTAAACTTTCATATAGGTAAAAGTTAGTGAACTCTCTAATTCTATATATACAAAGGCTAGCCAGTAGAAAGCCCCCATGGAGTGTGCTTACTTTGCAGCAGAAGATTTCTTTTGGTAGATAGTTTAGCAAATATTAGAAAATTGTTACTTTTTTAGTCCCATCCAAGAATGGGTTAAAACTATTAGATTGAGATCCAGAAAATATATGCTAACCCAGCACAGAAATCCGAAACAAAGTTATTTTAGCCACACCAAGGCCACACTGATGGTCAAAATTATATTTCCTTTAGTGACACTAAACTTATATAATCTGTGAAAAGAGAGTTCAGACTTTATTAATATAATTAACATCTTCAGAAAAATTTAGTTTACTGAGTTATGCTGTTAAAGAACACATCTCCCTTATAACTGAATGTGTTATAGAGAACCAGCAACTTGTGTAAACTCATAATATTTTATGATGTTATGTTCATAATTTCTTAATTGAAGACACCAAAATTAGTTTTAATTTGTTAGTCTGCTTATCATATTTTGAATCCACTAAATGTTCATTTACTAAGCATGATGTCAACTGTGTCCAGGTGAAAAAACAGCTGGCATGTCTCTCACTTCATTTCATCAGGCTGATTCCCCTTTTCCTTTTGGAACCCTAGAAACCTGCTGGGGCTGACCCCCAGCAATTCTACTATTTTTGATATCTCTAATTGATGAAAATCTTGTCCCAGTTCCATCACATAGTTTATATGTGTTAATGAATAAATCATATATTCTATGAGTATCTATTTTTTCACTCATTAGATAAATTTTTGTTTTGAATTATTTCTAAGTTTCCTTAATTTCATAGATAATATGAATATATGTGTATCTTCACTAAAGAAAGTTATACAATCTCAATATGAATAAAGAAAGGCATGTTTGGTGAAATATATGATTGCATTGTAGAGTACTTTTTTCACATATAAGGATCATAAGAAGGAGATATAGTCTTAATAGTTCTCTTTCTACTTAGTCACTCACACCATAAATAATATTGCTATTAAACTGCTAATAAAGGTTAAACTACACTGAGTGGTAAAATTTTTTTTTAAAAAGTTACAAAGAAGGATCCATGATTTTTTTTCATTGTTTCAAGATATCCATGATTTTAGTAATTGTTGCCTGAGTTTTATAGCTAACATGCAGTTAGACTAAAAATATTGTCTAGGAAGATCTTGTTAGAGTTGAGAATATAGTTAGAAAGCTGGATTATACCACAACTGTGATTTCTTAAGTAACTTACTTGGCCAGAAGTGGCTATAAACAAGCATGGTCAGGATTGACAGAGAGGCTCTCAAGACTTTAAAAGCCCTAGTCAGTGAAAGTAGATGCTATTTTGGTACTTACAAAACAAAACACATGTTAGGAAGAAGGAAAGCAGGGAATTTGAAGGACCTGAAAGTGTTAACCCAGGGACATGATGATATTGAACTGTCCACAAGGATCATTAGGATCTATGGCAAAAACCTGACTGAGAACAAATCCTTTGTAGGCTACATGGGCCCTGGCACCCACTAAAGGAAAGAAATCCTGATTTCTCTTTTAACATTAAAGAGAAAGGAATCCTCCAATGTTGTTATCCCTCAAAGTGTAGAACTATAGCAGGGAGACACTATATTGAGATCAAAGACATTAAACCAGCTTGGAGACACAGGATAAAATTTTCCCCTCCCTAAGATATATAGACAAGGAAATCCAACACCTTAGTCAGTGCATATTTAATATGGCACAGTAACATCAGCCATACTAAATGTAGAAATTGAGAAATATACAGACAGCAATGACAAAAACACCAAATGACCAGACAAAAATGAATAAATGAATGAATGAGTAAGTAAATAAAAATAAGAAAATTGATTTTTTAAAGAAAACATATTATGAAATTAATCTTAACATACAGAAACAGATTCAAGAACTCAGATATCATTTTACAAAATTCCTCCAGAGCTGCAGCACACAAAGGACAATTTGAATATAGTTCAGGCTGAGGTAAGAGGTCTACTAAGTAGACTAACTAAGGTGGAAAAGAGAATATCAATGTTACAAGACCCAACCATCACACTACGAATTTAAAGATATTGGCAAAGAAAGGTTTTTGGAAAAAAACAAACAACAACGACAACAACAAAGCACTTCTAATTTAAATAGAAGATTCTATTAGAAGGCAAAATCAGAGTTATTGGCATCCCTGAAGAAGCAGAGAATAATGAGAGAGGAGCAGAGAAAATATTCAAATAAATTATATTAAAATTTCTCTATACCTAAAAAACATTCAAAATAGAAACACAAAAAAATGAATGCACATCTAAATTTCTGAATACAAAATGGCACACATCATGGTAAAACTATCCAAGATACAGGAGAAGGAAAAAATATTGCATTATTTAATCATTAAGGATTCTGTCCCATACAGAGAGAGAATCATTAGGCTTTCATCAGATTTCTCATCATGAACCTTAGAGGCAAGGAGGATGTGAAATACCATATTCAAAATATTCAGAGTGACTGAATGTATTAAAAAGCAAAATCCATCTATTCAATTTATCCAGGAAACCTACAGACAAATGTAAGAGAAATAGAAGCTCCAGGTGACAGGCTGGAACAAGATATTCCAAGCCAAGGATGCAAATAAAAGAGCAAGGACAACTACTCTAATATCAGATGAGACTTTCACACAAAGAAGGTGAAAAAGACAGACATGGACGTTGTATATTGGTTAGAGGAGCAATACAACAGAAAAATATAACCATCATTAATATATATGCTTCTAATATGTGTGTACCCAAATATATTTTTAAAACTACTTATTGACATTAAGGGAAACAACCACAGCAGCAAAAGTATTAATTAGAAACCTCAACACAACACTCATAGACAGAGACAAAAATCATTAAACAAAAAGACCTTCCACCTTCTGCAATCCACAATGACCCTGGTTCCATACTCCCAGAGGGATAGAGAATGGGAAAGCTATCAGGGGAGGGGATGGGATATGGAGATTGGGTGGTGGGAATTGTGTGGAGTTGTAAGCCTCCTATCCTATGGTTTTGTTAATGTCTCCTTTCTTAAATAAATAAATAAATAAATAAATAAATAAATAAATAAAAGAAATAGAGTCCTTACATGGAAGTCATAAGATGAACTTAACAGCTATATTCAGATTTTTTTCATCCCTACAAAAATTATATACATTCTTTTCAATGACCATGTGTTGGGACACAAAGACAGCCTTAATAAATATGTGACTTATTGAAATAATATAAATATAATATATATAAATAATATAAATTATTTTTTCTAACCATGGATTAGTGAGGTTAGAAATCAACCACAAAGATAAAAAAAAAAAAATACACTCAAACTGTGGATACTGAATGATACAGCTCTGAATTGATACCTGGGACACTGAGAAAATCAGAAGAGAAATTGAATATTGATAGAGAGCAATGAAAATAAAGAGACTAACTACCAGACCCTCTGAGATGCAGCAAAAGCTATCCTTAGAGGGAAATTTATAGCAATACAGGCCCATATTATCAAAGAGCAAAGGTCTCAAATAAACTACCTAACATCACAACTGTGTCAACTATAAAAGAAGCAACAAAGAAATCAAAAGTCAGTAGGGGTAAGAAAATAATGAAAATCAGAGCAAAAATTAATGAACCTGAATCAATAAAGACTATTCAAAATATTCATGAAAGCAGAGCTGGTTCTTCAATAGGAAAATAAAATAGGAAAACCTCTGGCTAGATTCACCAAAGGAAAAAAAAAGGGAAGATCTTTGTAAAAAATTGGGAAAGAACCTAACAGGGGTTGAATAGTTATGTGGAAAATTGCGAAATGTTACAAATGTACAAACTATTGAATTTTACTACTTTACTATTTTCATAGCTGCATTGTTCATAATATCCAACAATTGGAAGCATCTTAAATTCCCAACAACAGATGACTAGCTAAAGAGATATGTATTTTATGCAATACTACTCTGCAATCAAAAAAGACAAAATTGTGTTTTGATAAAGCTAGAGATGATTATGCTTATCTAAATAAGTAAGGAAATAAAAGAAAAACTACCAAATGGTTTCACTCAGATGTAGAATCTAGGGATAGGATAAACATGAACTTTAATAATGATAGTAGTAGTAGTAGTAGTAATAGTAGTAGTGGTAAACATAAGCAAGCAAATTATTACTAAGACTTGTGAGAACTATCATGGTTATATTTGGGAGGTGGAAGGGAAGGGATACAGAACTTTTGTGGTTTTGATGTGGAATTATACAATGTAATCTTATAATCTATACATGCTATTAATAACAAACAAAAAACATTAAAAAATCAAAGAACAAGTTAAAAGGAAATGCAAAGAGAGAAAGAGGAAAAACTGGCAGTTAATACTGGAAAACAAATTTATAAAATAAAGCCATGTTTTCACATGGGAAGAATTGTTCTCTGAAGTACAGATGCTTTACCTTTTTATTGCAGCACTATTCAAGAACATTGAGTAAGTAGAATTAGCATAAGTCATCTAGCTCCAGTTTCACTTTTTAAGAAGTATTAATAGTGCCCAAGAAAAAAATCACACAACATAAACTTATAAAATCACACAAAAAATTCTGCCTGTAGCTTGTATTAGGAAAAAAAACACATTCAGTAATTAATAATAAAAGATGAAGTATCACAACAGCAATAGAATAATATTAAAAAGTGTAAAGGTAAAACAGAGCTGTAAAATGAACATTCGCTAGAAAGGTAAATGGAAAAGATGAAAATTGTAACAAGATATTCTGTTATTTATATAATAAATGAATTTATAAAGGATGCCCATGGAGTAGAATTGTATCATTTCACAAGGTAAAAAAATGGGGATACAAGAATATATAGCCCATAAACTGATAAATCCAAACCTAGATATAGACTAAGTCCCATGTGATAGGGAATAGTACACTTGTATCCATAAATTAGAGCAAAATATATACCTGAAAGCAAAAGTGCTCAATAGTTTGCAGTGAATCAATAAATGAAGCAAGCAAATAGAAAGACCTAAAAAGACACCGTAAAGGGGGTGGAGCCAAGATGACAACTTGAACAACACCTGGCGTGAGCTCAAAAAAAAAAAAGCAGCTTACAACCTGAGATTCTCTGGAGAGGGTAGGATAACTGGCAATTCTGTGAAAGGGTAAATAAGGGATGGTAAGGGTGACACCAAAAAACAGCCCTATAACCCACTTTTGAGCTGGCAAACAGTGTCCAAATCAGTCAGAAGTAACCATAGATAAAAAAGTATGCAAGAAATATTAAACATAGTAATCACAGAAATGAATACAACTAAGGAGAAAAGGGATATAAGGTTAGAGAAACAACAGATGAGACCCTTAAGGAAAATACTAGCTACCTCAATTTAATTAGAGAACCGAAAGCTGAAATCATCCCAAGTATCCTCTCAGACCACTGTGAAGTAAAGCTAACATTTAACAACAAACAGAAAATTATTAAAAGTCACAAAATATGGAAACAACAACATGCTCCTTAAGAAAAAATGGATCAAAGAGGCACTCAAGCAAGAAATACAAATGTTCCTGGAAACAAATGAAAATGAAGACACAAGCTATCAAAATACTTGGGACACAACTAAAGCAGCACTGAGAGGGAAACCCATAGCCACACAATCACACATTAGAGAACAAGAAAAAGCTCAAATAAATGATGTTACTGAACACCTTAAGAACTTAGAGAAAGAGGAACAAAAGAACCCTAAGGCAACCAGAAAGACAGAAATCACTAAAATTAGAGCAGAAATAAACAATTTCAAAAATAAGAGAACCATACAAAAGATCAATGAAGGCAAATGTTGGTTCTTTGAAAAATTAAACAAAATTGACAAACCTATAGCCAGACTCACTAAAAAAAAATCCCAGAAGAATCAAATAAATAGAATTGTAAATGATAGGGATATATCACAATTGACACCATAGAAATCCAGAAAATCGTTCAAAACTTCTACGAATAACTATACACAACAAAGCCAGAGAATCTGGAGGAAATGGAAGAATTACTAGAAACATATGGCCTTCCAAAAGTTAGCCAAGAAGAACTACAAAACTTAAATACACCAATCAAAGACAAAGAAATGGAAACTGTTATGAGTAATTTTTGCAACAACAAAAGTCCTGGATCAGATGGCTTCACAAATGAATTCTATAAAATCTTCAGGAAACAGTTAATAGCTATACTTCTAATGCTCTTCCAAAAGATTGAAGAAACAGGAACACTCCCTTCTACCTTCTGTGAAGCCAACATCACCCTGATACCAAAAGCAGATAGGGACACAACAAAAAGGGAAAACGACCAATATCTCTGATGAACATAGATGCCAAAATATTAAAGAAGATCCTGGCCAACCGGATACAGCAGTATATCAAAAAGATTGTTCATCATGACCAAGTGGGATTTATCACAGGAATGCAAGACTGGTTCAAACTACATAAGTCAATCAATGTCATTCACCACATCAATAAAAGCAAAGCCAAAAACCACATTATCTCAATAGATGCAGAGAAAGCCTTTGATAAAATCCAACACCTATTCATGCATTACAAGAATGGGAATAGATGGGAAATTCTTCCTGACTGTGCAGTCCATATATAGTAAACTTACAACCAACATCATACTCAATGGACAGAAGTTGAAAGCATCCCTCAGATCAGGGACTAGACAGAGATTTCCATTATCATCATTACACTTCAACATAGTTTTGGAAGCGCTTGCCATAGCAATAAGAAAAGAGAGGGAGTCGGGTGGTAGAGCAGCGGTTAAGCACACATGGTGCAAAGCACAATGACCGGCATAAGGATCCTGGTTTGAGCCCCCGGCTCCCCACCTGCAGGGGGGTCACTTCACAGGCACTGAAGCAGGTCTGCAGGTGTCTATCTTTCTCTCCCCCTGTCTTCCTCTCTCCATTTCTCTCTGTCCTATCCAACAGCGACAACATCAATAACAACAGCAACAATAAAAACAATAAGGGTAACAAAAGGGAAAATAAATAAATATAATTTAAAAAATTTTTAAAAAAGAAAAGAGAAAGAAATCAAAGGAATACAGATTGGAAAGGAAGAAGTCACATGATAGTATACATAGAAAAACTTAAAGAATCCAGCAGAAAATTACTGGAAGTTATTAGACAATATAGCAAGGTGTCAGACTACAAAATCAATGTACAGAAATCAGTGGTATTTCTTTATGTAAACAAGAAATCTGAAGAAGATATCCAGAAATTACTCCCATTCACTATTGCAGCAAAATCAATAAAATACCTAGGAATAAACCTGACCAAATAAGCAAAAGACTTATATAGTGAAAACTATGAGTCACTCTTCAAGGAAATAGAAACTGAAACCAAGAAATGGAAAGACATCCCATGCTTATGGATTGGAAGAATTAATGTCATCAAGATGAATGTTATCTCCCAAGCCATATACAAATTTAATGTGATACCCATCAAAGTTTCACCAAGCTTCTTTGAAAGAATAGAACAAAAACTACAGTCATTTATCTGGAACCAGAAAACACCTAGTTTGCCAAAATAATCTTGAGGAAAAGAAACAGAAATGGAGGCATCACATTCCCAGATCTCAAACTATATTATAAAGCTATAATTATCAAAACACCCTGGTACTAGAACAAATACAGGTACACAGACCAGTGGAACAGAATTGAAAGCCCAGAACTAAACCCCCACAACTATGGACATCTAATCTTTGATTAGAAGGCTCGAAGTATTAAATGGAGGAAGGAAGCTCTCTTCAATAAATGGTGCTTGGAAAATTGGGTTGAAACATGCAGAAGAATGAAACTGAACCACTTTATCTCACCAGAAACAAAAGTCAACACCAAGTGGATAAGGACCTGGATGTTAAAGCAAAAACTATCAAATATTTAGAGGACAACTGTAGGGAATTGTGAGGATAAGGTAGAGCTTGGTGGGACCCCCCCACTGAAAGATGGGTACCTGAGGGGCATGACCAATCCTATCAGTCTCTCTTTACTAAGAGTTTGAGCAAGGAAGGACAAGGCCTCAAGGATCTGCACTGCCTCTCAGCCAGGGGAGCCTCACAATAGCCCACTCCCTTCTTATCTACATAATCATCCTTTTGCCTCAAAGTTCCCTCCCTACTCCCCCACCCATTTCATTCTTTTGATCTTATCTGGTCTATCATTTTTCTGCCCTCAAGATCCCCCTCTGGCTGCTGATTACTGATAACCTTGCTTCCTCATCCTTTAACTGATTAAACCTCTTGCACAACAATTACTGGAAAAGTCCTGACCCTCTCCAGAAGCTTTACCTCTCTACCATGTATGGTACACACATGTCACTTCCTCCTGTGGGCCATTATAAATGCTTCCTTGCTGTTCAATAAATGTACTGTGCATGAAACATTCCCCTGGTGATCTCTTGTTGCGTCTCTAGCTACGAACACAGAGAAAGACCCAGTCGGCTCACTCCTACTGCTCTGGAAATAGAGTGATAGGTTCTAACAAAGAATAACAGGCAAGAATGTTAAAAAGTGAAACTTTTGCAGAGATATGAGCTATTAGTCAGTTATTTAGGCAAAGATCAGGTGGAAGAGTGTTCCTGAAAAAGAAACAGCACATACAAAAAATTATGGTAAAATTGAGAAGAGGAACTAAAAAAAAAAATAAAAGGCCCTGGAATTAAAAAAAGTGAATTGTGTAGTCCAAGATGAAGAAGGAGAAGGAGGAGAAGGAGAAGGAGAAGGAGAAGGAGAAGGAGAAGGAGAAGGAGAAGGAGAAGGAGAAGGAGAAGGAGCAGGAGCAGGAGCAGGAGAAGGAGAAGGAGAGGAAGAGGAGGAGGAAAGAAGAAGGAGAAGGAGGACAAGGAGAAGGAGAAGGAGGAGGAGAAGGAGAGGAAGAGGAGGAGGAAAGAAGAAGGAGAAGGAGGACAAGGAGAAGGAGAAGGAGGAGGAGGAGAAGGAGAAGGAGAGGAAAAGGAGGAGGCAAGGAAGGAGTAGGAGGAAGAAAAGGAGGAGGAGGAGAGAAAGAGGAGTAGGAGGAGAAAGAACTTGGAACAAATGAAATGATTCTTTTTTCTTTAGTCTCACATTGTTGGAATTTCAGCAACAATACTGAAATGCTAATACAACATGCCCAATTTATGAAGCTAAATGTCACTGAAAAGGACAAAGTACACAGGTAAGATGTGATGGCGCTTTTCACTCCACCAGATATTTTACTTTGTGTGAACCAACTAATGATCCTTATTGTATATATCACACATAGTCATATTTTTTTGCTCCAGTTAGCTGAGAGCACTTAAATTACTCACTGAATTCTGTTTTTTAATAAAGGAATTACAAAATAGAGGTGTTTTTGGAAATATTGTAATGCTACATAAACAAATATTCCACACATTATGGACAAGACATGCCTCTACATTGCAGGATCCAAGGACTGACTCTAGGAATAAGAGTATAGTGATTTTTTTTCCTTTAATATGGAAAACTACTGAAGTTAAGAAAACTTTTCTGTGAAAAGTTCATGTATATATAAAGTAATAGAGCCACCACTACTTTTTAAGAACTATCAATATGTATTTCATTTCACTTAAGATGTCCACTAGTTATTTTGAAACAGCTTCCTCTAATCTAGCTAACAAGGTAGTGTATTTGCTTTGACATGCAAAGGCCCAAGTTTGATCCCAACCTCCAACACACTGGGAAAACTTTGGTAATATGGTTTAGTTCTATCTTTGCTTCCATATCTCTTTCTAGCTGAAAAAAAAAAAAAATCAGCTGGTGGTAAAGACCCAATGAATAACACAGGAAAAAAAAACATGTATAATATAAAACTATTTAAAAATTTTTAATATTCTATTTACTTATTGAGATAGAAGTCAGAGGGGAGAGATAGAGAAAGAAGGAGCTAGGGAGACATCTGAAGCACTGCTTCATCACTTCTGAAGCTTCCCTCCCTGCAGGTGGGAACTGCAGATTTTAGCCCAGATCCCTGTGCATTGTAGCATGTGTGCTTAACCAGGTGTGCAAATGCCTGCCCTCTCCCAAATAATATTTTAAGTCTTAAAAAAATTATGGGGGGTGGAGTTTGTCAACAACAATGTAGTTGTTGACACATGGAAAAATTTCTCATCTCCCTGTTATAGGTATCTTCAAAACTCTTTCACTCACCCCAACTTGATCTTTTTCCATTATAATGTACCAGAAGCCTAGTGCCCCCCACCTGAGTTCCCAAAATTTAACTTCTAGGTAGACTGACAAACACACTATTTCAGTTAAAGAAATTAGTATTCATTTACTATCATCTGAGTTTTGAGAAAATTCATAGTTGGTTCAAAGCTGTATAAACAAAGTCCTCTTGTCAGATCACTTTATGAATTTTCACTGGCTCAGTCAGATGTCTGTACTAGTCCAACAACTTAGCTTTCCTTCACAGATAACATTTGAATAGTTCATGCCTGTAGGGGAAGGAAGGTTAGGCAGATTAGACAGAATGACTAGAAGTAGATTGAGATCCATAATGAATATATCCTCCATGGTCACTTTCTGTATGTCAAGCATTTTGTAGAAGATGAAGATTAAAAGATAAAGACCCTGCTCTAGCATAACTCATTTATTTTCACATGCTTACATTTGTATTGATCTTCACTTCTTTTTTTTTATTTTTTTTATTTTTTTATATATCCCTCCCCAGAGACCCACCCTACTAGGAAAAGAGAGAGGCAGACTGGGAGTATGGACCGACCAGTCAACGCCCATGTTCAACGGGGAAGCAATTACAGAAGCCAGACCTTCCACCTTCTGCAACCCACAATGACCCTGGGTCCATGCTCCCAGAGGGATAGAGAATGGGAAAGCTATCAGGGGAGGGGGTGGGATATGGAGATTGGGTGGTGGGAATTGTGTGGAATTGTACCCCTCCTACCCTATGGTTTTGTTAATTAATCCTTTCTTAAATAAAAAATAAAAAGATCAAAAAAAAATCCCAAAGATAACCAGCAGTGTTATTCCTTAAATTATGTAATTCTTAACTGTGCACAACAGAGTCTCTGTAAGACTTTCAAAAACACTGTTGTCTAATCAATAAAAAGGTCAAATAGTACCATATGGGACAAAATGGATAGATCTGAAGGTGGTTATGACAAATGAAATAAGAGATGGACAATTACCAGGTGGTTTTGATCATATATGGAATATAAGTGACTAAAGCAAATGAACTTACACACACAAGTTGTAAAAACCATCTCTTAGACTGTGAGAACTGTAATGTTTATCTGTGTTGGGGGAGGGGCACAGAACTTTGGTTGCGTGTGTGGTGGCTTATACATACCAAGTGTGGGGATGGGACTGTTCCCCCCCACCAAGTCTTGTAATTTGATAAGACGGTTTTGGGTTCATTTGTGTGTTTTGTTTTGTTTTGTTTTATTTGCTTGCCCTCAGGGCTATTACTGGAACTTGACATGATGAATATACTGCTCCTGGCTGCCATTTTGTTTCTTCTTGTTGACTGAGATAGAAAGGAACAGAGCGATCTTCACTTCTAAAAGAAAACTTTCTGGATGGTGATCCTTTTTAAAATGCAGACTCTATCTGTAGTTTCTATAACTTTTCTAGAAACTCTTGTTTATTGTGTCTATATTCTAAGAAGCCTTAATGATAAATATATTTATCATATATAAGATGTAATGAATACATTCCACAAATTCATACTGGGTAAATTATTATATTAATTCTTCGAAATTATATATTTTTCTAACCTTGACATGATAACATATGTAAGACTAATTTGCTTCATTCCTATTATTAATAGATCCATGTGGCTTGATTCTCTAGCTCCTCTTTAAGTCAAGTTAATGCAGGAAACAAGAAACAATAAATCAATTCTTATAAGGGTAACCTAGATTCAAGTTAATAATAATTAAAAATTTTATTACACTTGAATTTATGAGGTTTATCCAAATAAATTATAGTATATGAATTTGAGTGAGGTGGTTATTATAATGTATTATTTACATCTCAGTGTCTGGGACCATTTTTTTCCAATGTGATATTTGCTTCAAGTAATTATACTGACTGAGAACAGTGGCAGATTGAAATTAAATGTTTGGATTAAATATTTTGTCAGCAAACATGCAGCAACTGCTTTACTGCTGCTTCTTCTCATCTATGCATACTGATTACAAAATGATTGCAAAATGATTAGCTTTTATTTTGGCAGGAGTATTAAAATACTTAGATAAATGGTGCTTGATAATCAATCTTCTAATTGTTTAAATAGCTGGGGGTCGGGGGTGGGGAACAACAGAAGAAAAATGGCCAAAAGAAAATTAAGAAATACTCTAACTTCTAACTCAATCCACATACAAACAAATAAAAACTTGCTAAATCTTAATATGATTTCAGTCTTATGAAGCCTAAGTTCTTACTAAACATAAACCTTTCCAGGTGTGCACAGTGCTAGCAGGTGGGGAAAAAAATGTCACTTTCTGCTAAGAGAAGATGCAGATGAAGCTATTTTAAGAGAATGCACTTGTGACTCCTTGGATAGTGATTTTCTTTGTCAAATACAAGTTTTATGTGCTGAATGGAAGCAAATAGGAACATATGGTTTAAATCCACTTCAAAATACGAATTTATTTTAATACCATCATAGAATTACATGACAAGATGTTTTAAATTTTACTTTTCAGAATAAAAAAACCTTTGAAAAAAACCTTTGACCAAATTAAGCCATTGAGCATATAAATCTTTGTTTTATGTTCATGGAAATTTTTGTCAGGAATTGGAAGCACAAGGATCATTTTTAAAGTAATCCCATTAGCTGAATTCAGGCCAAATGTTAAATGAAAAACAACTTTCATTATTATTTTTCAATACGAAAATATCCCAAAGAATGATAAAGTCAGTTGATGGAAATGTTATAAGTTTTCCAAAGTCATGATAGGTTAACAAAAATTATTAAATGCTATTATTTGCATATTCTGAGTACATTTGTATTGGTAATGCGATAGCAATTTAAAACTGATTTGTCTTCTTTCTAGTAGTCTAAAGGGTAGTTAACTAGTCCTTTAATCACTATCTCATTTAAGCATATCTTATTCTTCCAAATCCTGTGGCAAATAATAAATTCTGTCCTGGAATACTGCAACCAATCCATTTGCTTCCATCAGAACATGACACTTAACAGAACAGGTTGGAAGAACTGAGCTGATTCAAATGGATAATTATGAAGCCATTTGGCATATTACATGTTGGACCATTCCAAGTCATATTGTGTACATGGTTCAGTCAAAATGCAAATAGTCATGTTCCTGCATCAGATTATTTTTTTAAACTTTTTTTTTTCTTTTTTTCTTTTATTTTTTTTCTTTTCCTCCTCCAGGGTTATTGCTGGGCTCGGTGCCTGCACCATGAATCCACCACTCCTGGATGCCATTTCCCCCCCTTTTGTTGCCCTTGTTGTAGCAAAGAAAGCCTTTTTTTTAATTTGTTTTTTTTTTTGTTTGTTTAACCCTAATGAATGACCAGATTCTGGGAAGAACAGGTTTTGAACCTGAAAACTCTGCTATCTGTCTGTCTCCTAGTCCACAGGAGACAGACACTAGCCCAGCCAGACCTTGTAGCTGCATCAGATTTTCTGCACTTTATTCTCAGCATATTCCAAAATGATGCTACCTGGCAGCAAACATGACTTTTCTCAAATATATATAGATATAGTAATGGAGGAGGATAAGAGGAAATGGATGGAAAGAGGAAGTGAATGGAAAAGATAAGGAGAATTAGGCAAAAAACAGATTTTAATTTGGCATTTACTTTTTTCCATTTTTTTTTCTACATTTATATTGCTCTTGACTAGATCTGACATCCCACAGACTTAACAGTTGCTAGGGATGTTTTTGGATACTTTGGTATCACCTGTCAATTTTTTTTGGCACAACATTAAGGGTGTTGCACATGCAAGATGAGATACTTTGAGACATTTGTATTATTTAACTGATGCTACTCATTAAATATATTTCGTTATTGTTGTAAAAGACAAATTTGTCATTTCTTTTATCATGATATCATAATGAGTATTTTATAAAAAAAGATGCAAATGCAAAGTCATAATTGTCATAAGCCAGATACCTAATGGTGCACTATAAAACATGAAAACTAGAAAAGATCTAATATAGTTAGGAAAATAAGAATTGATATACATGGTCAAGTCAATCAAAGCAAATTATCTACATTTGTGGCATCAAGTGTTTAAATGTTCCACCTTTGGATAGGGCCCACTTTCTCGTATGCCTCTCCCAATCCATATCAAATAATATTGCATCTGCCGATCGCAACCTAATCAACACAAATATTGCCACCTCAGCATGCTTCACCTCAGACTGTGTCCAGAGACTTCATGAGTGGAATGACAACCCTTCAGCTTCATTACTCCGGTGAGACCTTTCCTTTCATAGTATTCTCTAATTCCATCCCAGGTGGTTCACTTTCTAACAAAGTCCCAAAACCTAGATATACACCAGTTTCTGTGAGAGAGAACATATGTTCACATGTATCCATAAACTACTGCAAAATATATACCTGAAAGCAGAAGCACACTAGAGTTTGCAGTGAGTACCCCCCTAACACTTCCTCTCCACTATTCTAAGCTTTGGGTCCATGATTGCTCAACAATTTGTTTGGCTTTGTATGTTAACTCTCTTTTCAGTCACCAGGTTCCAAATGCCATCAGGATGCCAGCCAGGCTTCCTTGGCCTGAAGACCTCACCAATGTGTCCTGGAGCTCCGCTTCCCCAGAGACCCACCCTAATAGGGAAAGAGAGAGGCAGCCTGGCAGTATGGACTGACCAGTCAAAGTCCGTGTTCAGCGGGGAAGCAATTACAGAAGCCAGACCTTCCACCTTCTGCAACCCACAATGACCCTGGGTCCATGCTCCCAGAGGGATAGAGAATGGGAAAGCTATCAGGGGAGGGGGTGGGATATGGAGATTGGGTGGTAGGAATTGTGTGGAGTTGTACCCCTCCTACCCTATGGTTTTGTTAATTTATCCTTTCTTAAAAAAAAAAAAAAAGAATAGGAAAACTTTCAAAGGAGGGGGTTGGATATGGTGGTAGTTCTGGTGGTAGGAATTACATGGAATTGTACCCCTCTTATCCTATTGGTCTTGTCCATACTTCCATTTTATAAATAAATAAATAATAAAAAAGAAAAATATTAAAAAAAAGTTCCACCTATTCCCTTTTCTAAGTAGACTAGGCTAGATTTCCCAGCCTGACTTGTGATAAGTTATGGCCTTATCACACCTGAGTTTGAACTCAGGGCAATGGACTATAGGCAGAAGAGTTTAGTAACTTCTCTTCATTGAAAAAGTATATGCAAATAACAACAAAATTTTAAATGATTTACTAAGACATTGTTTTTTTTTTTTGTTACCTTAGCTAGTGCTACTTCAACTATTATATAGAAGCATGTACTTTGAAATGGAAAGCAATTATAATACAAATGTAAATATTTAACACTCAGACAGCAATGAAATGAAAATGATAATACTGGCCTGAAAGATAGAAATTCAAGTTTTGAATAAGAAAAGGATTTGACAAAACTACCTTAGTCTGTACTCTAACTTACTAACCAATAAATACCCTTCCCCTTACTCTCGGTCTCTCTGCACCAGTCAGTTCCTAAATTTTCACTGTGTACTTGGATTATTCTCCCTCAGCTCATCTTTACAGGCCTGACTCTTCAGATCTAGCAAATCAAATCTCATTCCACTTCTATCTCATTGCCTGTCTCATATCAATCGAAAATTCTTACCCTGGTCCTTAGATTTCTACTGCTATTATCTGGGATGCTGGATTAGGGAGATGCATTTCAATATCTAGATTATATCAGTTGGTTTCTTGTAAAGTCATTGGTGGCATCTTGATTTTTTTTTTTTTGTATGGAGTGGAAAGAGACAGTTTTGGGTAACAGTGCACACTTCTTTTGGGAAAGACAGAGTTTATAGTTCTCAATGATTCAATAAGAAATAAAACGTTAGCCAGCAAAGTAGTTTACCTGGATACAATACCTGCTTTTTTAGTTACATAAACCAGCTTTAAGTCAGATCTCTACCTTACTGTAGAAAGCTTAAATGTTGTGGTATCTTCACCTAACTCACTGTTTGTCCATGCCCAGCAGAGAAGCAATTATAAAAGCCATAAATGCCATCTTTGGCACCCCACAAAGTTTTTTCATCTGTACTCCCAGAAAGGGGTAAATGTTAGGGGAAGATGACTAGAGGACTATGAAACCCAGTTCCATTCCAGAGAGAGAAGAGAGAAAAAAAAAAAGGAAAGGCACTCAGAAGTAGTAATAGGTGAGTATGACTTAGAAAGGAAGAGAAGGTAGGACTGTAGAAAAATGGGATATATATATATATATATACAATAGTCAGCCCTTATCTGTGACCTAGAGAGAACCATTGACATAGCCAATAGAGGGAATGTTAACACAAAACTCTGGAGGTGGGATTGTATTCCTGTTGTCTTGTAATTTTGTAAACCAATATTAAATCACTAATAAAAAAAGAAGTATAAAGTGGTGAAGTCTGGATGCTGACAAATAAGAAGAAAAAGGAGAGGAAGAAGGAATGAGAAGAGGAGGAGGAGAAGATATTTTACTAAATAGATGTTGGACACTCATATTCACCCCCACCCCAGACACAGTTACTCTACAATTTCCATTTTCATGTTAGTTACATCTTTTTGTTTGTTTGTTATTGGGATGTTAATCGTTTCCAGTACAGTTGTTGGCACATGGGTATAATTTCTTATCTCACCAAGATAGATGTGTGCAAAACACTGTCACTCCCAAATTATTTCATCATTATGTACCAGGATTTGAAAGTCTCGCCTATGCTCCACCCCCCTTTCTGCCCTCTTTCCTCAAAATTCTTTGCTAAGGTGCAATACACCATTAGTCCCAAGTTTTTCTTTGTGTTTCACCTTTCTGTTCTTGCTTCTTAATTTTTTATCTGTGAATGAGATCATCCCAACTTCATGCTTCTGGCTCATGTCATTTCATATCATTCCTTCAAACTCCATCCAAGATCATATATAGAAGGTGATTTCATCATTCTTAATAGCTGATCACCTAAAGAATATTCCCACTGCAGTAAAACATATATAACAATATAAGAGGATCCTGTAAAACAATATAAGAGGATCTATTTACTCCTTTAAGAGCAAGACAGTTGAATGTGCTCTCACACCACTGAGATGCATTTTTGAACATACATTCCTAACAAATGTGTTGATACACTCATTTATAACCTTGTCAATGTTCCCAGAGTACAGAGAGAATAGCAAATTATCCATATAGGATTGCAATTATAATGGAAAATAAAATTGTTTTACTTGCTTTATGTGTATATATTGACAATATTGTATAAAAACAATATTTTGACTGTCTTGTTCAAGAGGTAAAACATGTGCTTTAATTAAAAAATTTTGGCACATCTCTTCTTTGATAACAGCCATCATCCTCTTAGACTGTTTTTGAAAGCAGTTTTACAAGCTGGGTGAGGGCTGCCTTGTCTTTTCTGAAAAGACGAACAAGTAAATTTGACATGTTTTTCCTGTTTGCTACCTCTCAGGTTTGAAGAGTCTTTAGGAAACTAAAGTTTATGTTAGTACTGGTAATGAAAAAGACCTTCTTGAAAACTATTTTGTCTCCATTTTAATTAGATGATTTTTTTCTAATTTGACCATTGAAAATAGTTCTGGAGTTTTTCCTTTGCCACATACAGTTTCTTCATTTCCCCACCTCTGTACTGCCAACTGGTAGAATTTTGAATGACCATTTCAGATGTTGCCTAGAAATTAGGACTGAAGTGACAAAATGGTGAGACGATAACTGTATTCTGGTATTTAGTTGGACAGATTAATCAGTACCCAAGAATTAAAGCCTATGAAATATAATATACAATGTTGCTCTATGCATATTATTTAGCAGTGTATTATCTTCTCAAGAATATTGAAGAATTCTCAAGAATTCTCAATATTCTCAATATTCTTCTCAAGAATATTGAAGAATTCTCAAGAAGCTCTGGTATGAGAGTATCTGGAACCAAAGCCTATCACTAGGTTTATAGAAACTGCCATATGTCTCTATAGCCTCTCATGTAAAAATAAAAAAGATAAATTATTTCAGTTGTTGTATATCTTCAATTTCTTTTTTTTTCACCCCTTATGAAGAGCTCCCCCTCAGTACCCCTCAACCCTGCACGTGGGGAACCTGGGCCTTGAACCCATATTTTTTGCCTCCAGTGTTAGCGCTGGGACTCTGTGCCTATGCTGTGAATCCACTGTCCTGGCTGCCATTTTTTCCCCCCTTTTTATCCGGTGGAACAGAGAAATTGATAGGGGAGGAAATGATAAGAGATGGGAGAGAGACATCTGCAGACTTGCTTCACCGCTTGTGAAGTGACTCTTACAGGGGGAGCCCTGGATTTGAAATGGAATCCTTTGGCTGGTACTTGTGCTTTGTACTATGTGCACTTAGCCCGGTGAGCTACTGTCCAACTACCAGTCTTCGATTTCTTAAAATGATTTTCTTTGAGAAATGTCTTATTTATTTATTTGAAGCATTACTTTATGTGTGGATACATAGAAGTAGGGATTGATAAGCAACATACTACGATTTAAATATCCCCTGCTTTTCTTACTGTTTGTATTACCTTGGGAAAATTACTTACGTTACCTAACTTTCAAGTTGTTCAGGTATCAATCAAGTGGGGTTCCAAATTGACACCTCTTTCATTAATTCTTATGCAAATTTAAAGGATGTAATCCATATCAAGTATCTAGGATATTATAGACTGATTGCTTTCAATTTTGAATATGTAAATACTTCCCTTGGGAATTTTTGTTAAAATGAAGATTCTGATTTACTAGGTTTGGGATAGAAGAAGTTCCCAGGTGATGTCAATATTGTATTTCCATAAACCATGACTGAAGATTTAGTAGAGAGTTAGCAGTACACCTAAAGTTTTTATATCAAATTTATCATTGCAATTACTATTAGCACTAATATTAGTTCTTCATCCCACTAAATTTAATCTTAGTAAAATAAAAAAAAAAGATTCATCACATACCAACTGATTTATTTTCTCACATTGTTCTCAACATCGTATGAATAATAAATATTTACTGGACTAAGCACAAAATAATCTCACTATTTTTCTTTATTTTTAATATTTTTACTGGATGGAACATTGACTTTTTAAACTTTTAAGTTCACTTTTTTTAACCATTACTTAATAATTGATAAAATCAGCATGCCTTTTCTTCTCTTCCTTCTCTTCTACATTTTGTTTATCTGTTTTTAGCATTAATTTTGATAGTGAGAAGGGTTTCTTTCTTTCCTTTCTTTTTAAAATTTTTTTTAATATTTATTTATTCCTTTTGTTATCCTTGTTGTTTTATTGTTGTGGTTATTGTTGTTGTTGATGTCACTGTAGGGTAGGACAGAGAGAAATGGAGAGAGGAGGAGAAGACAGAGAAGGGGTGAGAAAGATAGACATTTGCAGACCTGCTTCACCCCTTGTGAAGTGACTTGCCTGAAGATGGGGAGCCAGGGGCTGGAACCGGGATTCCTTTCTTTTTTTAAAATCATTTTATGGGACTGGGGGTAGCTAATGTTTTACAGTTTGGTAGTTGATACATGGGTACTAGTTATGCTTTTGTTGTGGTGGTAGTGGTTGTTTGGTTATTTTTTTTGCCAGAACATATTAGCTCCACCTATGGTGGTGTGTGTGTGTGTGTGTTGGGGTGGGAGGAGGGTATGAAACTGGGCCTTTTAAACCTCAGGCATCATGGTCCTTTTGCAAAACCATTATGCTATCTCCTCCACCTTCTCTTCTACATTTGTTAAATTAAACTTAGATGAGTTCATTTACAATTTTAACCTTCATTCTTGTTGACTTATTATTACTCAAATTATTAAAACGTACTATAATTTATATATATATATGATATCAAATATATATATATATATATATATATATATATATATTATGGAATCCTTGCTTCTTACAAGTAAAAGCTATTCTCTGTGTATCTTCATATGCATAGTTTCATCTCTGAACACATCCTGACATAGAGTAGCCACACTCTGTATCCACACATAAAGTAATGCTTCAAATAAATAAATAAGACACTTCTCAAAGAAAATCATTTTAAGAAATCAAAGACTGGTAGTTGGACAGTAGCTCACCGGGCTAAGTGCACATAGTACAAAGCACAAGTACCAGCCAAAGGATCCCATTTCAAATCCAGGGCTGTCCACACCTGTGGGACAGATAATAAGTAAATGATTCTGAAGAGTTCCACTAAGATAAATCAATAAATTTGAGCATGTGAACTAGAGATAGTGATTTTTGTCTTTTGTTACAAGGCAAATAATAATAATAATAATAATAATTTTGAAAACAGGTTTGAGAATTAGAGCTTTATCTCTGTGCAAAATATAGCTTAAATTTTGCAGTAGGACTACAAACCCAAGTCTTGTCAATGCTTTCACATTTCCTGGAACATGGACATGAGACTATCAGGCGGTCTCTGTAAGCCTTTTCCTCAGTAGGAAAGGACCATATAGGGGATATAAGCCAAGTTTTCTTAGATTCCTCTGGGGCTTGATGTCTAATAGAGACATAGCTAAGTTAGGGCTTTTTAAATTTTTTCCCTAGACACACTGTCTTCAACTGGAGTTTGTAGAAAAGCAAATTGTGGATGGGTTTGCTTTCTCATCAGTTCTGTCTTCACCCCAATGTGTGAACTTGTCTTGAAAAAAACAGTATAGCAGGGAAGAATTTTACATTTATCCTGTCATATGATCTCTAAATTCTAAAATATCTTACAGTTCTAATTCAAATTGTTTAACTGATTTAGCAACATAATACATTTTCTTAGGATTGTAGTTCTAGATTCTAGTCATCAGGGGTGGGGCACTTCAAAACATATTAATGTTTGATAAGTAAAACTAAATTATGTTCACTAAAGTCCAAGTATTTCTGTCTTATAATAAAGTTGCCTAGACAGTTGTGTATGTAGCCAGAGCTGAGATTATGGTAGGTAATTTACATTTTAAAATTTTCTCTCTCTCTGTATATATAACAATGTAGTTAAATACATAATAGAACTTACATATTATAATATACTTGTTTTGCATACTATTGAATTCAACATTATTTCAACAGTTATTAAAATGTTATTCCACAACTGTTTAGACCACTATACTGGAAGAAAGGAAAAAGTATAAGAAATAATTTTGAAGTGTTGTTGTTATTTTTTGCTTCAAAGGAAACATATAGTCCTGGTTGCCAAGGAAATAGTCATCTGTTCATTTTCTTCAGACCATCTTTGGGTCACGCCCAGTACTGATCATGTAAGCATTTTAAGAGAAAAGTATTTTTAAACCACTTTATAACAAAGTTTTACTAGCTTTAATATTCATTGCTTTGTTATGTTATATAACCAGTGGCCAGAGTTGTCTCTCTATGGGCAGGTAACTATTGCAAAGGTGTCCCATAAATAAAATTAAGGAAAGGTTGTATTGAAGGATAAATAAGAATTATCTCCTCTACTTTCAAATATTTCAAATCTTTATTACAAACTGAAATTAAACCATGCATTATACTATAGTCATCAGGACTTGAACAAATGAAATAAATGTGGTGACTCTGGCACAGAATTTAAGGGGCCACTCTGAAAACATGAATGTTTCCTTAAATTTTGTGTCCTAGGCAATTCATTCACTTTACCCCATTTTTTACCCTGGTATTCCCTTTCTAAAGTAGAAATATATTTCCATAAGAAAGAAGTGATAATAGTGTCTCTAAGCTTTAAAAACAAAAGAAAGTTATCGAGTTTGAAATAGAGATAAACCATCTTAGGAAAGAAAGGGGAACTTAAAATGACAATGAATTTTCAGCTGATAGATAAAAAGTTATAATGGGTGTCATGTGCAAGCTCCTCTCAATAGCCCTGTCCCCTTTCTTTCCTCCTCTTTTCCAGCCAAATATGGGAGTTTAGCCACTTTCCTATAATCAAGTATGAATAGCCATGTGACCCTTTTACATAATTTTATAAGAAACAACACCTTATGGGGTTTGAAAACATTGTAATGTGCACCATTACCTGCCCCCTGGAAAATTCTTTATTATGGAGGTAGTACCTTGGTTTGTAGGCTTTTAAGAAAACTATGACCTCTCTTTCACTAGATCCAAATAGCAACAACCTCCCTTCCGGTTATAAGAAAAATGCTTCCAGACATTACCAAATGTCTCTGGGGGTGGGAAAACATGGGAGTTGTAAAGATACAGCAAACTTAATCTTGTCAAGGTTCATTTGTCACTGCCTTCAACAGATCTACCTTTAATAGACATATAGAAAAAAAAAAGCTGTTTTGAAAAACAGAAAGACAGATAGTTCCTAGTAAACTCATCAACGATGGTTAAATATATTTCTTCTAGTTTCTCAATACAGAGGTTATATAACGGAGGCCTAAGAAAGTCACTATGGACATGCGAGGAAGATGGCGGACTGAGAAGTCGCTAACAGCGAGTGCTCTGATCGCATCGTCGGCAACGGTAGGATTTTCTGCCTTTAGCAGGCCAGTCAATAAGGGGTGACACCAAAGAAGTGATTACAATTTAATTTGGGTTAAGAATTAGAGTAAAGGTGACACGGACTAGCGGGGCTCCAGAATTCCCAGGGCGCCTGGTAAGGCAAGTGCGCCGGACATTGTCCTCCGCCAGCCCAGGAAGGCGGCTCCTCCGTCAGTTGCAGAGTGTGGCGGGCAGAGGACCCTGAGAGAGCACTTTAGCTCGGGGGCTTCCTCTTGGGAGTCTCCAGGGTCCACCGCGAGCCTGAGGGCGGATCCAAAGACTTCTTGAGTATAGCTCTCATTGGATCAGAGGAATTGGAGCTAGTTTTCATTTTTGAGAAATCCTTTAAAAAAGTCTGGAGGGGGGGGGTTCTCGGAAGATGGTGGACTGAGAAGCGGCTAGCCTTTGAGCTCCGGACACATCTCGTGTAAACAATAGGATTCTCTGCCTTTAGCAGGCCAGCCAATAAGGGGCCATAGCGGTGACACCAAGGAGGTGTCTATAACTTAATTTGGGTTAAGAATTAGAGTAGGGGAAAAAAATTCTTTTTTCTTCCTTTTAATTTTCAAGCATACATCCTTCCCGCCGCCCCCCACCCCCATAAGCAGTGCCTGGGACCAGCTACTAGAAGGATACCCCATACCACCAAACAGGGTGTTTTTTTTTTTTTTTTAAGTTCACTGATACACATTTGGGAAGTTCCTCGCACTGCTCTTTAATTACAACTCTTCTTCTTATCTTCTCCCTTTTCTCTCTCTTATCTCTCTCTATCTCTCTCTCTTTTTTTTTTAATCTTGTCATACACTTCTTTCTTCTTTGCCTTTCTGAATTTGTGAATTACTTTGGGGAAGAAACCTGACCCAGAGTGGACTCTCTATGTGTGTATCTCTGCTCTAGTTCCCTTTACACTCTTGTTACCCCTAGAATATACACTGGATAGTAGATTTGCATACTGTCTATTCTTGCTATCCTCTCTTTCTTTTCTCTTTCTTCACTGGGATATGGTTACTATTTTTTCACGGACTGGAGAAATTGTTTGGCTAACTGGTAATGATTAAACTCCTTCAATACTTACTTCAGTTGCTACTGTAATTCTGGAGGTTGGTGAGTGCAACTGTCATAAAGGTATTTAGTACAGTGTTACTTGTGCTCAAAACACAACAACTGAGAAACAACAGAGCATAAAAAAAAAGAGAGAAGCACATAAATAAAAAAAATGGGTAGATTAAAAACAAATAAAACTTCTACCCCAATGAATGAAGACAAGAGCCCAGAAGAAACCACAAATCAGTCAGAAGTAACCATAGATAAGAAAAGTATGCAAGCAATAATAAACTTATTAATCACAGAAATGAAAACAACATTGGAGGAAAGGAATGGCAGTATTAGGGAAACAACAGTTGAGACCCCCAAGGAAAATACTGATTATCTTGAGACAATTAGAGAACTGAAAGCTGAAATAGCTGTAATGAAGAAAGAAGCTGAGGCAAGGGAAAGCAGACTAACAGAAGCAGAAAACAGAATTAGTCAGACAGAGGATGAGTTAGAGAAAACTAAGAAAGAGGTGAAAGAGCTTAAAAAGAGATTGAGAGACACTGAAAACAACAACAGAGACATATGGAATGATCTCAAAAGAAGTAACATTCGTATAATTGGCCTGCCAGAGGGAGAAAGAGAGGAAGGGGAAGAAAACATTCTAGAGGAAATAATTCAAGAAAACTTCCCAGACCTGAATAACAGAAAGGATATCAAGGTTCAAGAGGCCCAGAGAGTACCAAACAGAATCAACCCAGACCTGAAGACACCAAGACACATCATAGTCACAATGAGAAGAAGTAAGGATAAAGAAAGGATCCTAAAGGCTGCAAGAGAGAAACAAAAAGTCACATACAGGGGAAAACCCATAAGACTATCTGCAGATTTCTCAACTCAAACTCTAAAAGCCAGAAGGGAGTGGCAAGATATCTATCGAGCCCTGAATGAAAAAGGATTTCAACCAAGGATAATATATCCTGCTAGACTTTCATTCAAGCTAGATGGAGGGATCAAAACCTTCTTAGACAAACAACAGTTAAAGGAGGCAACTATCACCAAGCTGGCCCTGAAAGAGGTACTAAAAGACCTCTTATAAACAAGAACATCAGTATAATATTGCAATATATCAGAGTAAACAAATTGTTTTTTAGAACAATGGCACTACAATACATTAAATCCATAATATCAATAAATGTCAATGGCTTAAACTCACCCATCAAAAGGCACAGGGTGGGGGGATGGATCAGAAAACATAACCCAACCATATGCTGCTTGCAAGAATCCCATCTGTCACAACAAGATAAACACAGACTTAAAGTGAAAGGATGGAAAACTATCATACAGGCTAACGGACCACAAAAAAGGGCAGGAACAGCCATTCTCATCTCAGACACGATAGATTTTAAATTAAATAAAGTAATAAAAGATAGGCAAGAACATTGCATAATGATTAGAGGATCAATCAGCCAAGAAGACTTAACAATTATTAACATCTATGCACCCAACAAGGGACCATCTAAATACATTAAGCATCTACTGAAAGAATTTCAAAAATACATCAATAGTAATACAATAATAGTGGGAGACTTCAATACCCCACTATCACACTTAGACAGATCAACAAAGCAGAGAACCAATAAAGATACAAGAGAATTGAATGAAGAGATTGACAGACTAGACCTCTTGGACATTTTCAGACTCCTCCACCCCCAAAAACTGGAATACACCTTCTTTTCAAATCCACATAACACATACTCAAGGATAGACCACATGTTAGGCCACAAAGACAGCATCAATAAATTCAAGAGCATTGAAATCATCCCAAGTATCTTCTCAGACCACAGTGGAGTAAAACAAACTTTTAACAAAAACGGAAAATTATTAAAAGACATAGAATTTGGAAACTAAACAACATGCTCCTTAGAAACCACTGGGTTAGAGACTCACTCAAACAGGAAATTCAAATGTTCCTGGAAACTAATGAAAATGAAGACACAACCTATCAAAATATTTGGGACACAGCGAAAGCAGTACTGAGAGGGAAACTTATAGCCATACAATCACATATTAAACACCAAGAAGAAGCCCAAATGAACGACCTTACTACACACCTCAAGGAATTAGAGGAAGAGGAAAAAAGGAACCCTAAAGCAACCAGAAGGACAGAAATCACTAAAGTTAGAGCAGAAATAAACAACATCGAAAATAAAAGAACCATACAAAAGATCAATGAAGCCAAATGTTGGTTCTTTGAAAGATTAAACAAAATTGACAACCCCCTAGCCAGACTCACCAAACAAAAAAGAGAGAAGACTCAAATTAATAGAATTGTAAACGATGCAGGAGATATCACAACTGACACCACAGAAATCCAGAGAATTCTGCGAAACTTCTTATAAACTTTCATATAAAGAACTATATGCCACCAAGCTAGAGAATCTGGAAGAAATGGAACAATTCCTAGAAACCTATGCACTTCCAAAACTGAACCAAGAAGAACTACAAAATCTAAATGCACCAATCACAGACAAAGAAATTGAAACCGTTATTAAGACTCTCCTCAACAACAAAAGTCCTGGACCAGATGGCTTCACAAACGAATTCGACAAAACATTCAGGAAACAGTTAATACCCATACTTCTTAAGCTATTCCATAAGATTGAAGAAACAGGAATACTCCCTTCCACCTTTTATGAAGCCAACATCACCCTGATACCAAAAGCTGATAGGGACAGAACAAAAAAGGAAAACTACAGACTGATGAACATAGATGCCAAAATATTAAACAAGATCTTGGCCAACTGTATACAGCAACACATCAAAAAGATTGTTCATCATGACCAAGTGGGATTCATCCCAGGAATGCAAGGCTGGTTCAACATCCGTAAATCAATGTCATTCATCACATCAATAAAAGCAAAGCCAAAAACCACATGATTATCTCAATAGATGCAGAGAAAGCCTTTGACAAAATCCAACACCCATTCATGCTCAAAACTCTACAAAAAATGGGAATAGATGGGAAATTCCTCAATATAGTGGACTCTATATATAGCAAACCTACAGCCAACATCATACTCAATGGACAGAAGCTGAAAGCATTCCCCATCAGATCGGGGACTAGACAGGGCTGTCCACTGTCAACGTTACTCTTCAATATAGTATTGGAAGTTCTTGCCATAGCAATCAGGCAAGAGAAAGAAATCAAAGGGATACAGATTGGAAGGGAAGAAGTCAAGCTCTCACTATTTGCAGATGATATGATAGTATACATAGAAAGACCTAAGAATCCAGTAGAAAATTACTGGAAGTTGTTAGGCAATATAGCAAGGTATCAGGCTACAAAATCAGTGTACAAAAATCAGTGGCATTTCTTTATGCAAACACTAAATCTGAAGAAGAAGACATCCAGAAATCACTCCCATTTACTGTCTCAGCAAAATCAATCAAATACCCAGGAATAAAAGTGAACAAAGAAGTGAAAGCCTTGTATACTGAAAACTATGAGTCGCTACTCAAGGAGATAGAAACTGATACCAAGAAATGGAAAGATATCCCATGCTCATGGATTGGAAGAATAAATATCATCAAAATGAATATTCTCCCCAGAGCCATATACAAATTTAGTGCAATACCCATCAAAGTTCCACCAGGCTTCTTTAAGAGAATAGAACAAACAGTACAATCATTTATCTGGAACCTGAAAACACCTAGAATTGCCAAAACCATCTTAAGGAAAAGAAACAGAAATGGAGGCATCACACTCCCAGACCTTAAACTATATTATAAAGCCATCATCATCAAAACAGCATGGTACTGGAACAAAAATAGGCACACAGACCAGTGGAACAGAATTGAAAGCCCAGAAGTAAATCCCAACACCTATGGGCATCTAATCTTTGATAAGGGGGCCCAAAGTATTAAATGGAAAAAGGAGGCTCTCTTCAATAAATGGTGCTGGGAAAACTGGGTTGAAACATGCAGAAGAATGAAATTGAACCACTATATCTCACCAGAAACAAAAATCAACTCCAAATGGATCAAAGACCTAGATGTCAGACCAGAAACAATCAAATACTTAGAGGAAAACATTGGTAAAACACTTTCCCACATACACCTCAAGGACATCTTTGATGAATCAAACCCAATTGCAAGGAAGACCAAAGCAGAAACAAACCAATGGGACTACATCAAATTGAAAAGCTTCTGCACATCCAAAGAAACTATTAAACAAACAGAGAGACCCCTCACAGAATGGGAGAAGATCTTCACATGCCAGACATCAGACAAGAAACTAATCACCAAAATATATAAAGAGCTCAGCAAACTTAGCACCAAAAAAGCAAATGACTCCATCCAAAAATGGGCAGAGGAAATGAACAAAACATTCACCACAGAGGAGATCCAAAAGGCTAACAAACATATGAAAAACTGCTCTAGGTCACTGATTGTCAGAGAAATGCAAATTAAGACAACACTAAGATACCACCTCACTCCTGTAAGAATGGCATACATCAAAAAGGACAGCAGCAACAAATGCTGGAGAGGATGTGGGGACAGAGGAACCCTTTTACATTTCTGGTGGGAATGTAAATTGGTACAGCCTCTGTGGAGAGCAGTCTGGAAAACTCTCAGAAGGCTAGACATGGACCTTCCATATGACCCAATAATTCCTCTCCTGGGGTTATACCCCAAGGACTCCATAACACCCAACCAAAAAGAGGTGTGTACTCCTATGTTCATAGCAGCACAATTCATAATAGCTAAAACCTGGAAGCAACCCAGGTGCCCAACAACAGATGAGTGGCTGAGAAAGCTGTGGTATATATACATAATGGAATACTATGCAACTATCGAGAACAATGAACCCACCTTCTCGGACCCATCTTGGACAGAGCTCGAAGGAATTATGTTAAGTGAACTAAGTCAGAAAGATAAAGATGAGTATGGGATGATCCCACTCATCAACAGAAGCTGACTTAGAAGATCTGAAAGGGAAACTAAAAGCAGGACCTGACCAAATTGTAAGTAGGGCACCAAAGTAAAAACCCAGTGGTGAGGGGTAGACATGTAGCTTCCTGGGCCTGTGGGGGGTGGGAGTGGGCGGGAGGGATGGGTCACAGTCCTTTGGTGGTGGGAATGGTGTTTATGTACACTCCTAGCAAAATGTAAACATATAAATCAGTAGTTAATTAATATGAGAGGGGGAAATCAATTGTATGTCTCAAAGTTTCTCAAAAGACAAACTGAATCTTTTTAATATATAGGCTATATATTTGATATGCGGACTCTCTCAAAAGCCTAGACCAAGTAGATTAGAAGCTTCCAATAGCACAGCTATATACAAGATACTGGGTACTGTACAGCAAACCATAACAAAGGGACTTTTCAAAGTTAACCCAATTAACAAATAATGTGATGATAATATTAACTATTGATTGTCTTTTTGAACCCTAAGACAGCAGGAATCTCACATCTTCACTATAGAGCCCCTACTTCCCCCAGTCCTGGAACCCTTGGATAGGGCCCACTTTCCCGTATGCATCTCCCAATCCAAACCAAATAATATTGCATCCGCCGATCACAACCTAACCAAAGCAATGATTTCCATCTCAACATGCTTCACCTCAGACTGTATCCAGAGACTTCACGTGTGGAATGACAACCCTTCAGCTTCATTACTTGGGTGAGACCTTTCCTTTAATAGTACACTCTAATTTCATCTCAGGTAGTTCACTTTCTAACAAAGTCCCATAACCTAGATATACACCAGTTTCTGTGAGAGAGAGCATATCTTCACACGTATCCATAAACTACTGCAAAATATATACCTGAAAGCAGGATTACACTAGAGTTTGCAGTGAGTACCTCCCTAACACTTCCTCTGCACTATTCCAAGCTTGGGATCCATGATTGCTCAACAAATTGTTTGGCTTCATATGTTAACTCTCTTTTCAATCACCAGGTTCCAGATGCCACTAGGATGCTGGCTAGGCTTCCCTGGATTGAAGACCCCACCAATGTGTCCTGGAGCTCAGCTTCCCCAGAGACACACCCTACTAGGGAAAGAGAGAGGCAGACTGGGGGTATGGACCGACCAGTCAACGCCCATGTTCAGCGGGGAAGCAATTACAGAAGCCAGACCTGCTACCTTCTGCAACCCTCAACGACCCTGGGTCCATGCTCCCAGAGGGCTAGAGAATGGGAAAGCTACCATGGGAGGGGGTGGGTTATGGGGGTTGGGTGGTGGGAATTGTGTGGAGTTGTACCCCTCCTACCTTATGCTTTTGTTCACTAATCCTTTCTTAAATAAAAAATAAAAAAAAAAAAACTGCAAAAAAAAAAAGGAAAAAAAAAAAAAGAAAGTCACTATGAACGTATATATCTTATTTGCTTAACTACAACTATATTTCCAATGCTTAACACAGTGACATCTGGTAAACTCTATTAGTGCTCTATATGAAGAATGGATTTTTAGATTGATAGTTATAAATATAATAATATAACATTATCTTAGAGATAAGACAAATTCACTCAAAATATAGTTAGAAAATGGGTACGTGACAAGTTATATAAATAAAGTGTCATGTAAATCTAGAAAATAAAGCTACTAACCACAGCAAAGGATTGCTATTTGGAGTGAAACTCCCAGAGGTTACAAAGAATGACAAAAAAGGGGGGGGGATTTGGTGACAAAATAGGGGAAAAGGTGAAGGAAAATAGTTGTTAAATGTGCAATTACAAATATTTTTATGATTTTTCATTAGTGATTTAATAAAGACTGAAAAGATTGTAGAATAATAGTGGTACAATTCTATATAATTCTCACCAAGAGAATTCTACATCCCATCTCTTGCATTGGAACTTTCCATTTTCTTTATCCCTCTGCAAGTATGGATCTAAGATCTTTATGGGAAACAGAAGTTTGGAAGCTCTGGCTTCTTTAATTGTGTTTCCACTGGATATGGGTGTTGGTAGGTCAATCCCCACCCAGGTTTGTTTAATCTTTCCCTAATGGGTAGGGCTCTGGAGAGGTGGGGTTCCAGGATACACTGGTGAGGTCGTCTGCCCAGGGAAGTCAGTTTGGCATCATGGTAGCATTTGCAACTTGGTGGCTGAAATGCATTAAGATATAAAACTGAACAAATTATTTAAGAGTCAGGAACCTAAAGGTAGAAGTACAGCAGATGAAATTTGGGGTCTTCATGTTGGAAGGAGCTAGGAAGTCTGTTTTATTTTAAAGGGCCCATGAATTTACTAATTTTTCCTGAGCCCAGCAGCAAATATGCAGGTGGACTAGGATTACTGTCTGGGAAGATGGTGTTAGAGTTAATAATAGGACTAGAAAGATGGATATGGGTAGAGAGAAGCTCCAAAATATGGGAAAAGTATGTAAATACTATTAACTGTAAACCCCATTGATCTGACCTCAGGCCCATGTCTATTCATATTTAGCACAGGAACCTGCGTAACCTCTGCATCCTTGTCAGTCTCATCTCACATTCCATAGTCATAGCTAGGAACATTCTAGACTACACTCATTTCAGAACCAGTCTTCCTTGAGTGGCTGAGTTATGTTGACTAAGCCTCCTTTCAAAGGGTGGGACAATTTCTACCACTATTGTTCTACATTGAGGGCAATGTCCTACAGAGGCCTACAACAGTGTTTATGTTGTTGTTCCCGATGGAGATGATTATTTATGGTGGAGAGAGGGATTGGTTAGAGGTCTAGGCCCATCACATCTATGTGGGAATCCAAAGATTCCCTGACTAGGGCCCCAATAATGGAGTGGCCTGGTAGTGACCAAAATACCAACACTAATGTGTACTGGTCTCTTGACCTTATCCAGAGTGATTAAGGGAAGTGAAATAGGGAGTAGCTGAAGAGGATGTCTAGGTCTAAATAGAAACTCTCTGATTAGGTACTTAATGGTATTTTTTTTAGGTCTTTCTAGTTGCTTGCTGCACATATTGAGTCACTATAGATTATTGCACACTTTTACTTTAAGGTATATAGTTTCCTCCAACTTATGGATATATGTGCCCTATTTCATAGACCCTGGTCTACATCTAGGTTATGTAATGTTTTTAGGAAGTACACCAAGCAAAATGGATCTAGGAAATGTCTCACCCATGTATTGGAGCTGGAGGGTTGACATTCCACACCTGGCATCTCTGGTCATAGTCTAAAGTGGAACATGTAGAGATGACAATTACAAACTTTAAGACAGGGATATATATATATATACCAAGTATAATGGTTATGCAAAGA
Organism: Erinaceus europaeus; assembly: GCF_950295315.1. Taxonomy (NCBI): domain Eukaryota; kingdom Metazoa; phylum Chordata; class Mammalia; order Eulipotyphla; family Erinaceidae; genus Erinaceus; species Erinaceus europaeus. Next base: position 28,247,007 of record NC_080179.1, read on the forward strand.
GAATCTCATGCCTGAGGCTCTGAAGTCCCAAGTTCAATCCCCTGCATCATCATAAGCCACAGCTGACCAATGCTTTGGTAAATAATAAATAAATATATAAGTAACGCTTAAACTCTTTTTAAAAATATCCTTCTTTGATTATTATTATCTTTTTTGTTAGATAGAATCATCCAGAAATCAAGAGGGTGATAGAGAGGGTGGGGAAACAGAGAGACACCTGAAGACCTGCTTCACCACTTTCAAAGCTTTCCCCCAGCAGGTAGGGACTGGGGGCTAAAACCTGGAGATAACCTGGACTAGTTATCTCAGTGATATCATGTGACTTAGAAAATATGGATGAAAAATGAGTGCTGTAGCTGACAATAGGGAGGTGGTTAATAGTAGCATATAACATGTGCATTCAACCAGGTGCACCACCACCTAACCCCTTACACTCTTTTAGTATGATGTGGAAAAAATTCAGTGAGGGAGAAAAATACCAGATAAGGAAACTCTAATGATTGCTATAATTTAAACTATCATTAATTGTATACTATATTGGTTTTAAAGAGTTTATTAAGTTTTTTTTCCTTTTTTTAATATTTACTTATTCCCTTTTTTGCCCTTGTTTTATTGTTGTAGTTATTATTGTTGTTGTTATTGATGTTGTTGTTGAATAGGACAGAGAGAAATGGAGAGAGGAGGGGAAGACGGGGGGGGGGGGAAGCAAGACACCTGCAGACCTGCCTCACCGCTTGTGAAGCGACTCCCCTGCAGATGGGGAGCCGGGGGCTTGAACCAGGATCCTTATGCCAGTCCTTGCGCTTCGCGCCAAGTGCGCTCAACCTGCTGCGCTACCGCCCGACACCCAGATTTAAAGAGTTTCTAATGGGTTAAGGAGAGTGTATGAAAATTACTTTTGATGGCACTGATATATTTTAGCAGACTAATGAGAGAGAAAGTGAGGAAATATTAACTTAGTTGCAGGTACACAGACTGATCTATCTATACAGTATGATGATTGATATTACCCTGTAACCAAAAATTAAAAATACCTTTCAAGGATAGATAAGAAATTGGAGTTAAAGTGTATTTATTAGCATTATTTACATAGAAATGAATTTCTATAAGTGATTAAGAATGACAATAGAGAACATAGGGTAGGAGGTAGATTTACTATCACAGAATAGCAAGAGAAGTTAAATAATTTAAAGCATCAATTACTATTTACACTGAAAGCAAATACAATATTCACAAGAGCCACAAGAACATGAGACAAGTTATCTCAGTGATATCTACCATCCACATGACTTAGAAAGTTTGAAGAAAGTTTAGATGAAAAATGAGCCCTGCAGCTGACCGTGGGGAGATGGTTAATAGTAGTTAATGCATCAAAAATATCTTTTCAACTGTGCATATGACATGTGCCTGTGAAAACGTTCTGTATCATAATGAGAATTATAAAATGTGCTTAAGTGTGATCTGTTTTGAAAAAGTCCCAGAATACAACTTGACATTAGTGGGGGATGATATTCCTAAAATGAATTGCTAATGTGGACTAAAATAAGTCACTATAAAAATCTAAACCCATCTCACTTCATTTAATTATTCTTTTCCAAAAGTTGAACAGCTTTCATGAGTTCCTGTGGAAGTGAAATCTGGTTCAAATCATAAGGGAAACCCACCTACTCAGTTTAATTTTTACACCTTTCTTACTATTTGCCAGAGAAGAAAGAAAAATAAATTGCTTGGGAACTAGTAGCTCAAAGAAAAATAAAAGAGGTAGAGGCCAAAGATGGAGAACCACAAACTTGAAAAAGAGAGAAATCTGATCACAGCCCAGTGCCAAGTTTACTGTTTATTTAATGTCAAAATCCCTGTCAAACAAAAATTAGAATTGGAAGACAAAATATACTTATGAGTGAAGTGGGGTTGTTTTGATTGAATTAGGATTGGGAAAAGTCTGCCTGCTAGCTCATACTCTGTTAATCTTCATGAAGATACTCCTTAATTCCTCTCTGAAACATAACTGAAAGAAAGATATTAAGTCTTGTTAAAGAAGTTTCTTTTTTCTTTTTAGTTTATTGGAGGATTAATGGTTTATAGTCAACAGTGAAATACAATAGTTTGTACATGCATAACATTTCCCAGTTTTCCACATAACAATACAGCCCCCACTAGGTCCTCCTCTTCCATCATGTTCCAGGACCAGAACTCCCACCCCCATCCTAGGGTCTTTACTTTGGTGCAATACACCAACTCCAGCACCAGTTCTGCTTAAGTGTTTTCTCTTTTAATCTTGTTTTTCAACTTCTGTCTTTGAGTGAGATCATCTCATATTCACCCTTTTATTTCTGATTTATCTCACTTAACATGATTTATTCAAGCTCCATCAAAAATAGGGTGGAAAGGGTGAATTCACCATTTTTGATAGCTGAGTAGTATTCCATGGTGTATATATATTACAACTAACTCAGCCACTCATCTGTTGTTGGGCACCTGTGTTGCTTCCTGTCTTTGGCTATTACAAACTGTGCTGCCATGAACATAGATATAGAGATCTTTTTGGATGGGTTTGTTGGGCTCCTTAGGAGAGGAATTTCAGGTTATAGGGTAGGTCTATTTCTAGCCTTCTGAGAGTTCTCCAGACTGCTGTCCACAGGGGTTGAACCAATTGACATCCCCACCAGCAGTGCAAGAGGGTTCCCTTGTCTCCAAAACCTCTCCAGCATTTGTTGCTGCAACCTTTTCTTTTTTTTTTAACTTATTTTTTATGTAAGAAAGGATAAATTAACAAAACCATAGGGTAGGGAGGGTACAACTCCACACAATTCCAACCACCCAATCTTCATATCACATCCCTCCCCTGATAGCTTTCCCTCTGGGAACATGGACCCAGGGTCATTGTGGGTTGCAGAAGGCAGAAGGTCTGGCTTCTGTAATTGCTTTCCCGCTGAACATGGGCGTTGACTGGTCGGTCCATACTCCCAGACTGCCTCTCTCTTTCCCTAGTAGGATGGGTCTCTGGGGAAGCAGAGCTACAGGGCACATTGGTGGGGGTCTTCAGTCCAGGGAAGCCTGGCTGGCATCCTGATGGCATCTGGAACCTGGTGGCTGAAAAGAGAGTTAACATACAAAGCCAAACAAGTGTTGAGCAATCATGGACACAAAGGTTGGAATAGTGGAGAGGAAGTGTTAGGGGGGTACTCACTGCAAACGCTAGAGTACTACTGCTCTCAGGTATATATTTGCCCTAGTTTATGGATACCTGTGAACATATGCTCTATCTCCTGAAAGCTGGTCTAGTGTACTTCTGCTATAAGGTATATATTTTGCACTAGTTTATGGATACGTATGAACATATGATCTCTCTCACAGAACCTGGTCTATATCTATGTTTTGGGACTTTGTTAGAAAGTGAACCACCTGGGATGGAATTAGAGAATACTATGAAAGGAAAGGTCTCACCTGAGTAATGAAACTGAAGGGTTGTCATTCCACATGTGAAGTCTCTGGACACAGTCTGAGCTGAAGCATGTTGAGGTGGCAATCGTTGCGTTGATTAGGTTGTGATTGGAAGATGCAATATTATTTGATATGGATTGGGAGAGGCATGCAGGAAAGAGGACCCTATCCTAAGGTGCCGGGACTGAGGGAAATATAGGCTCTATAGTGGAGATGTGAGGTTCCTGCTGTCTTAGGGTTCAAAAAGACAATCGATAGTTAATGTTATCATCACATTATTTGGTAATTGGGTTAACTTTGAAAAGTCCTTTTGTTAGGGTTTGCTGTATAGTACCCAATATCTTATATATAGCTGTGCCATTGGTTGCTTCTGATCTACTTGGTCTAGGCTTTTGAGAGAGTCCGCATATCAAATACACAGCCTATATATTAAAAAGACTAGGTCTGTGTTTTAAAAACTTCGAGACATACAATAAATTTTCCCCCTCTCATATTAATTAACTAGTGATTTATATGACTACACTTTACTAGGAGTGTACATAAACACCATTCCCATCACTAAAAGACTGTGATCCATCCCACCCACTCACCCCCACCAACCCAAGAAGCTGCATGTCCAGCCTCCCCCTCACCACAGGGTTTTTACTTTGGTGCCCTACTTTCAATTTAGTCAGATCCTGCTTTTAGTTTCCCTTTCAGATCTTCTTCCTCAACTTCTGTTGATGAGTGGGGTCATCTCATACTCATCTTTATCTTTCTGACTTAGTTCACTTAACATAATTCCTTCGAGCTCTGTCCAAGATGGGTCAGAGAAGGTGGGTTCATTGTTCTCGATAGCTGCCTAGTATTCCATTGTGTATACATACCACAGCTTTCTCAGCCACTCATCTGTTGTTGGACACCTGGGTTGCTTCCAGGTTTTAGCTATTATGAATTGTGCTGCTATGAACATAGGAGTACACACCTCATTTTGGTTGAGTGTTATGGAGACCTTGGGGATAACCCCAGGAGAGGAATACTGGATCATATGGAAGGTCCATGTCTAGCCTTCTGAGAGTTTTCCAGACTGCTCTCCACAGAGGCTGTACCAATTTACATTGCCACCAGCAATGCAAAAGGGTTCCTCTCTCCCCACAGCCTCTCCAGTATTTGTTGCTGCTGTCCTTTTTGATGAATGCCATTCTTACAGGAGTGAGGTGGTATCTCAATGTTGTCATTATTTGAATTTCTCTGACAATCAGTGACCTAGAGTAGTTTTTCATATGTTTGTTAGCCTATTGGATCTCCCCTGAGGTGAATGTTTTGTTCATATACTCTGCCCATTTTTGGATGTGGTCATTTGCATTTTGTTGCTAAGTTTGCTGAGCTCTTTATATATTTTGGTGATTAGTTTCTTGTCTGATGTAAGGCATGTGAAGATCTCCCATTCTGTGAGAGGTCTCTTTGTTTAATAGTTTCTTTGGATGTGCTGAAACTTTTCAATTTGATGTAGTCCCATTGGTTTGTTTTTGCTTTAGTCTTTCTTACAATTGGGGTTATTTCATCAAAGATGTCGAAGTGTAGGTGGGAAAGTGTTTTACCAAATTTTTCCTCTAAGTATTTGATAGTTTCTGGTCTAACATCCAGGTATTTGATCCATTTAGAGTTGATTTTTGTTTCTGGTGAGATAAAGTGGTTCAATTTCATTCTTCTGCATGTTACAACCCAGTTTCCCCAGCACCATTTACTGAAGAGGTCCTCCTTCTTCTACTTAATGCTTTGGGTCCCCTTATCAAAGATTAGATGTCCATAGGTGTGGGGATTTACTTCTGGGCTTTCAATTCTGTTCCACTGCTCTATGTGCCTATTTTTGTTCCAGTACCATGCTCTTTTGATGATGATGGCTTTATAATATAGTTTGAGATCTGGGAGTATGATGCCTCCATTTCTGTTTCTTTTCCTCAAGATGGTTTTGGCAATTCTAGGTGTTTTCAGGTTCCAGATAAATAATTGTGGTGTTTGTTCCATTCTCTTAAAGGAGCTTGGTGGAACTTTGATGGGTATTGCATTAAATTTGTACATGGCTCTGTGGAGAATATTTATTTTGATGATATTTATTCTTCCAAACCATAAGCATGGGATATCTTTCCATTTCTTGGTATGTTTCTATTTCCTTGAGTAGCAACTCATAGTTTTCAGTATACAAGTCTTTCACTTCTTTGGTCAACTTTATTCCTAGGTATTTGATTGATTTTGCTGAAACAGTAAATGGGAGTGATTTCTGGATGTCTTCTTCTTCAGATTTAGTGTTTGCATGAAGAAATGCCACTGCGTTTTGTACATTGATTTTGTAGCCTGACACCTTGCTATATTGCCTAATAACTTCCAGTAGTTTGCTGCTGAATTCTTTAGGTTTTTCTATGTATACTATCATATCATCTGCAAATAGTGAGAGCTTGACTTCTTCCCTTCCAATCTGTATTCCTTTGATTTCTTTCTCTTGCCTGATTGCTATGGCAAGAACCTCCAATACTATGTTGAAGAGTAACGGTGACAGTAGACATCCCTGTCTAGTCCCCGATATGAGGGGGAATGCTTTCAGCTTCTGTCCATTGAGTATGACGTTGGCTCTAGGTTTGCTATATAAGATTCCAATATCTTGAGGAATTTCACATCTATTCCCATTTTTTATAGAGTTTTGAGCATGAATGGGTGTTGAATTTTGTCAAAGGCTTTCTCTGCATCTATTGAGATAATCATGTGGTTTTTGGCTTGGGAGTATTCCTGTTTCTTCAGTCTTGTGGAAAAGCTTAAGAAGTATGGGTACTGTTTCCTGAAAGTTTTGTAGAATTCATTTGTGAAGCCATCTGGTCCAGGACTTTCGTTGTTGGGGAGATTCTTAATAACGGTTTCAATATCTTTGTCTGTGATTGGTGCATCTAGGTTTTGTAGTTCTTCTTGGTTCAGTTTTGGAAGGGCATATGTTTCTAGGAATTGTTCCATTTCCTCCAGATTCTCTAGTTTGGTGACGTGTAGTTCTTCATAGAAGTTTCACATGATTCTCAGGATTTCTGTGTTGTCAGTTGTGATATCTCCTCCAGTGTTTACAATTCTATGAATTTCTGTCTTCTCTCTTTTTTGTTTGGTAAGTCTATATAGGGGTCTGTCAATTTTGTTTAATGTTTCAAAGAATCAACATTTGGCTTCATTGATCTTCTGTATGGTTCTCTTATTTTGATGTTGTTTATTTCTGCTCTAATTTTAGTGATTTCTATCCATCTGGTTGCTTTAGGGTTCCTTTGTTCCTCTTCCTCTAAGTCCTTGAGGTGTGCAGTAAGGTCGTTCATTTGAGCTTTTTCTTGTTGATTAATATGTGATTGTATGGCGATAAGTTTCCCTCTCAATACTGCTTTAGCTGTGTCTCAAATATTTTGATAGGTTGTGTCTTCATTTTCATTTGTTTCCAGGATCATTTGAATTTCCTGCTTGAGTGATGCTCTGACCCTGTGATTCTTAAGGAGTATGTTGTTTAGTTTCCAAATTCTGTGACTTTTAATAATTTTCTGTTTGTTGTTAAATGTTAGTTTTACTCCACTATGGTCTGAGAAGATACTTGGGATGATTTCGATGCTCTTGAATTTATTGATGCTGTCTTTGTGTCCTACCATGTGGTCTATCCTTGAGTATGTGTTATGTGGATTTGAAAAGAAGGTGTATTCCAGTTTTTTGGGGTGAAGGACTCTGAAAATGTCCAAGAGGTCTAGTCTTTCAATCTCCTCATTTAATTCTCTTGTATCTTTGTTGATTCTCTGCTTTGTTGATCTAAGTGTGAGAGTGGGTTATTAAAGTCTCCCACTCTTATTGTATTACTATTGATGTATTTATGAAATTCTTTCAGTAGGTGCTTGATGTATTTAGATGGTCCCTCATTGGGTGCATAGATGTTAATAATTGTTAAGTCTTCTTGGCTGATTGATCCTCTAATCATTATGTAATGTCATTTCCTATCTTTTATTACTGTATTTAATTTAAAATCTATTGTGTCTGAGATGACAATGGCTATTCCTGCCCTTTTTTTTGTGGTCCATTAGCCAGTATGATAGTTTTCCATCCTTTCACTTTAAGTCTGTGTTTATCTTGTTGTGACAGATGTGAGTCTTGCAAGCAGCATATGTTTGGGTTATGTTTTCTGATCCATCTGCCCACTCTGTGCCTTTTGATGGGTGAGTTTAAGCCATTGACATTTATTGATTGTATGGATTTAATGTATTGTTGTTCCATTGTTCAACAAATTTTTGTTTGTTCTGATATATTGCAAGTATTATAGTGATGTTCTTGTTTATAAGATGCCTTTTAGAACCTCTTTCAGGGCCAGTTTGGTGATGGTTGCCTCCTTTAATTGTTGTTTGTCTAAGAAGGTTTTGATCCTTCCATCTAGCTTGAATGAAAGTCTAGCATTATATATTATCCTTTGTTGAAACCCTTTTTCATTCAGGGTTTGATAGATATCTTGCCATTCTCTTCTGGCTTTTAGAGTTTGAGTGGAGAAGTCTGCTGATAGTCTTATGGGTTTTCCCCTGTATATGACTTTTTGTTTCTCTCTTGCAGCCTTTAAGATCCTTTCTTTATCCTTATTTCTTCTCATTGTGACTATGATGTGTCTTGGTGTCTTCAGGTCTAGGTTGATTCTGTTTGGAACTCTCTGGGCCTCTTAAATCTTGATGTCCTTTCTGTTATTCAGGTCTGGGAAGTTTTCTCCTATTATTTCCTCTAGAATGTTTCCTACCCCTTCCTCTCTTTCTTCCTCTGGCAGGCCAATTATGCGAATGTTACTTCTTTTGAGATCATCCCATATGTCTCTGTTGTTGTTTTCAGTGTCTCTCAATCTCTTTTTGAGCTCTTTCACCTCTTTCTTCGTTTTCTCTAACTCATCCTCTGTCTGACTAATTCTGTTTTCTGCTTCTGCTAGTCTGATTTCCATTTCCTCAGCTTCTTTTCTCAGTTTAGCTATTTCAGCTTTTAGTTTTCTAATTCCTCAAGATAATCATTATTTTCCTTGGGGGTCTCAACTGTGGTTTCCCTAATACTGCCATTCCTTTCCTCCAATGTTTTTATTTCTGTGATTAATAAGTTTATTATTGCTTGCATACTTTTCTTATCTATGGTTACTTCTGGCTGATTTGTAGTTTCTTCTGGGCTCTTGTCTTCATTCATTGGAGTAGCAGTTTTATTTGTTTTTGATCTACCCATTTTTTTGATTTATGTGTTTCTTATTTTTATGTTCTGTTTTTCCTCAGTTGTTGTGTTTTGAGTACAAGCAACACTGTACTAAATACCTTTATGACAAATGCAATCACCAACCTCAGAAATTACAATAGCAACTGAAGCAAGGATTGAAGCAGTTTAATCACTACCAGTTAGCTAAACAATGTCTCCAGTCCACGAAAAATGAGTGACCAAGTCCAAGTGAGGAAGAAAGAGAAAGGAAAGAAGGAATAGCAAGAATAGACAATTATACAAATCTCCTATCCACTGTATATTCTAGGTGTAGCAATAGTAGAAAGGGAAGTAGAGCAGAGATACACACATAGAGATTCCACTCTGAGTCAGATTTCTTCCCCAAAATAATTCACAAATGAATATCAGTGAATTCAGAAAGACAAAGAAGAAGGAAGGAAGAAAGGAAGACAAGATAAAAAAAGAGAAACAAAAAAGAGAAAAGAGAAAAGATAAGAAAAGAGCTGTAATAAAAGATCAGTGAAAGGAAAGTTTTTTAATTGATTAATTTATTATTTTTTTATTTTATTTTATTTTTTTTAATTAGCTAGGAGGAAGGAGAAGGGGAGAGTCTGTAGAGGAGATAGGAATAGTGAGACAAGTTCCTCTCACAATTGATAAGATTCCCAGTCCCCTATCAATGAAAAATACCCTAAGAGTTAATTTTGGTCAACTTAAAGGAGGGGGCGAAAGAGATACACCTTTATATAATATTAATAATAAAATAGAGCAGGGTAAAAAACTGTCCCAGATTGCCTCAATCCTCCTGAGCAGAGGCAGCTGATTGTTAAGAAAGAAAGAAAGAAAGAAAGAAAAAGAGAGAGAGAGAAAAAAAACCCTTAGGACTAGACAAGAATAGCAGGAATAGAAAGTTATGGAAATCTACTATCCACTGTATATTCTAGGGGTAGCTAAAGGAGAAAGGGAAGTACAGCAGAGATACACACAGAGAGAGTCCACTCTGAGTCAGATTTCTTCCCCCAAATAATTCCAAAATTTGTATCAGTGCATTCAGAAAGCTGAATGAGGAAGGATGACAAGAATGAGAAAAAGAAGAAAGAAAGTAAGAGAGAAAAAAGAAAAAGATAAGAAAAAGAACAGTAGTAAAAGAGCAATGAAAGGAAAGAGTTATTTATTTATTTATTTATTATTTAATTTGCTATGCGGGGGGCGGGGAGGGAGAGAATGGGTAGGGGTGGTAGGAAAAGTGAAACAAGTTAATTTAACAGTTAATAAGACACCTGGTCCCCTAGCAATGGAAAATACACTATGAGTTAATTCTCGTCAACCTGAAGGAGAGGGGGAAAGGGATACACGTTTATCTTGTATTGATAATAAAATAGTAAAGAGTAAAAAACCTGTCCTGTCTTCTGCTTGGATGGCTCCAGATTGCCTCAGGCCCCCTGCCAGAGGCAGCTGATTGGCTATTTAGAAAGAAAAAAGGCTAAATTTTCAGAAGGGAATAGAATTAGAATGAATGACACCCCCTGGTGGGACAGGAATCTTGGTAAAGAAAGAAGCTCAGCAGGGGAGCCAGCTAGGAGCAGATCTCTGGTCCCCAGGGATTGGTTATGGGGGGGTAGGGGGGAGGGAGTGCGCTTCGGGAATAATAATTTAAAAGAAAAAAATTTTTTCCCTTTCTTTTTACTCTATTTTCTAACCCAAATTGAGTTATAGTCACCTCCTTGGTGTCACTGCTAGGACCCCTTATTGACTGGCCTACTAAAGGCAAAAAATCCTACCGTTTCCAGTAGATGTGGTCAGAGCTCAAGCCACTAGCAGCTTCTTATTCTGCCATCTTCTGGAATCTAATCACTGCAACCTTTTCTGATGTATGACTTTCAGAAGTGAAGTGGTATCACACTGTCTTTATTTGCATTTCCCTGACAATCAATGACTTGGAGCATTTTTTCATGTTTGTTGGCCCTTTGAATCTCTTCTATGCAGAAGATTCTGCTCATATCCTCTCCCCATTTTGGATGGGGTCATTTGTTTTCTTGTTGCCGACTTTGGTGAAGAAATTTTCAGATCCCAGACTTCCTTATACCTGTTTGCTTACAAGGTCCATTGTTCAATTAATATATACCATGAGGTCTTTATTTCAGGCTTTGTCCCATTATTACAAATATTGCTATAAGGCAAAGTCTGGATAGTTCAGAGATTCCTGCCCATAGGCAATAGAAGGTAGGATTGCTGCAGCAATCACCCATAAATCTGAATGCCTGGCTGCTTCCCTGAGGATCTGAAGATTTTACATGGGATAACTGGAATAAATTCCACATGTTATGGCATCGAAAGAATGTATTGGACAGAATGGCATTTGAATAATGACAGTTTTAAGCACCCTTCCCATGATTTTTCTCCCTTAGAAATTCATTCTGATCTTTGTTTATGTAATGTATAACTATTTGCTATTTTGTCTGAACATCTACTTCTGCATAAGTTTTTTTATTATTATTGTTATTAGTTATTTAATAGTAATCAATAAGATTGTAGGATAAGAGGGGTACAATTCTATACAATTGCCACCACCAGATATCTGTATTCCATCCCCTCCATTGGAAGTTGTTCTATTCTTTATCCCTCTGGGTGTATGGACCAAAGATGTTTATGGGATGCTAGAGGTGGGAGGTCTGACTTTTTCATTAGACATGGGTTGATCCATATTCCCAGCCTGTTTCTATCTTTCCCTAGGGCTCTGGGGAGATGAAGTTCTGGGGCCTATTGTTGAGGTTTGTTTGCCTAGGGAAATCAGGTTGGCAACATGGTAACTTTTAAAACTTGGTAGCTGAAATGCATAAAGATATAAAAAAGAATAAAATGTTTATTAATCAGGAACCTAAAGGTAAAAGTACAGCAGATGAAATTTAGGGTCTTCATGTTGGAAGGAGCTAGGAAGTCTATTGTAGGTAAATTCCAGGGGACTCATGATTGCTAATTTTTGCCTGAGTCTGACAGCTAAGATGCAGATGGGTAAAAAGCATTTTCTGGGAAGATGGTGTCAGAGTTGGAAATAGGACCAGAAAAGTTGCATCAAGGTATATAAATACCATTAACTGTGAACCCCATCAATCTGCATATGTTTTATAAGTGAATACTCCTTGAAGCTTGGGACAGATGGGGCACACACTTGACACTGTCCTAGCTAGAGATGTCATATGTATGAGTTCTCACTTGGCCTCTTCTGATCAATTGTATTGTGACTGACTAGAATTATTTACTTTCCACTCTGGGATGCCTCTAATTCCAAGGCTCTGGCAACTGGTTATGGTTCTTTCCACCTGTGCATTCCCCATAAATTCTCTCTACTTTCAGATAAGATATGAATCCCATATATGTGTAAGAAGTTACTAAAACTGACATAGCTAGCTAATTACTCAAGCTGAATTAGAACCCGATTACTGTCAGTTTTCCCATTAGGTTTTAGTTGAAAACACGCCAAGAGACATTTGTATCAGAGTAAGGAACCAAAGTAGAATGGAATTTTTCTTTCACTTCTGGATGCATTCAGGAAAGCAAGTCAAATAAACATTTTTCTTTGCTAAATCTCCTATTATTTGAGTTACTTGGTGTTAAATAAATATGTTAACTCTTTTCAGCCACCAGGTTCCAGATGCTAGCATGATGCCAATCAGACTTCCCTGGGCAGACAACCCCAACAATGTGTCCTTGAGCTCAAATTCCCCAGAACCCCACCCCACTTGGGAAAGAGAGAGGCAGGCTGGGAGTATGGATCGACCTGTCAATGCCCATGTTCATTGGAGAAGCAATTACAGAAGCCAGACCTTCCACCTTCTGCATCCCACAATGACCTTGGGTCCATACTCTCAGAGAGTTAAAGATTAGGAAAGCTATCAAGGGAGGAGACCGGATAGGGAGTTCTGGTGGTGGAAATTGTGTGGAGTTGTACCCTTCTTATCCTATGGTTTTGTTAGTGTTTCCTTTTTATAAATAAAATAAAATAACTGCCTAGACAATGATCAACTGGACTAATTTTTTTCACCATCCATTTTGTACTTTCTTTTAACTGATTTGTAAACAATAGCTTACCAGTGAGTAAGATTGTGCTCTCACTTAAAGATTGTCTGCTTTAAAGTGCATCTAAAGTACATAAATGGAAAGAGAGTGGTAGGAAAATGACATCTATGTCCCCATTTATACACTAACAAGAAAATCAGATATAGCTATAATTTAATCTTCATTTATCAGAACTCTTTGGGAAAGATATGATGGTCTGACTCCAACATGAAATTCAGTCTGTACTGTCCTCAAAGCTGTTAACAGCTTTTGTGGAGGCCTGTGTAGAAGAAAACATTCAAAATCTAACTCTGTGTCTGCAAAGCACAGGCATAATTCCTATTTTGACAGATTTTATAGTGCCTTATTTTGGTCTAGGATATGATTTCTTTTTTTTTTCCTTTGGCATTAAAGTCTTAATCAGTGCCAACTTTGCTCCTGTTCTCTTACATGTTTGCTTTTTTTAAAAACAGGAAATTTATAATGTTAAAAAACCTTTGCTATATATGAGCCAAGTAGTGTCTGGCAACCAATTATGTTTGAGTAGTACACCAAGGAAAAACTAAAATGAACTAAAAAAAAAAAAAAAAAACTTCTTAAATGTGTTTCAGCTCTGTTTTTGCTGTTGGTTTCAACTGTCTACCAAAAAGTCAATGATAACTTTCCCTCTCAGATCTTCTGGTTCAAGGGCCTTCAAAATGCTTCTTTAATGTTAAGTGAAGTCAAACAAAATTGAATTCAAAGTAGTCAAGGAGATGAGACCAAGTGAGAACCTATTGTATCCTAAGTGTGTGCAAAAAGATCATGCATACACCATACCCCAGAGATTATAGGCAAAAGAGGCAACGTTATTTTATATAGTCTATTGTATCTTAAAAAAAAACAAAACATGAAAATAATTTGTAGTCAGGTCAAATGCCTTTGGAGAATGTGATTCATTGCACTGTCTATGACCTAGACTGAATTTGAGTTTGGAGATCTTCATCTCAGTAAGAAGCCAGGTAGATTTATGGGTCTGTCCACATTGCAAAGTCCTTTGACGTCATCTTCATAGGAAGTTTACTTAGTAGCAAGAATACTAAGGCAATAGCCAAGTCTACATTACGCAAAGTTAGTTAGCTGAGGTAAATAAGTTTATTTCTGCAAAAATATTTAAATAATTTATTTTGCTATTTATGAAAATACAAAGCTTATATGATCTTCCCTATGAAAACAACAAATGCCTAATTGAAGGAAAAATGGAAAACTATGCTTTTTCAAAAGCATAATGAAATAATGTTTATCATATAAACATAGAATTAAACAACCATGCACATATAGTATTCACCCACTATAAAGTCATCTTGAAAAGTTTATAAGCATAAATGTTTAAATAACCTGTTAATAAAAGCCATGATAAAGATTCCAAATCTTTGCCTGTGTGATTGCTTGAATACCTACTAATAGATAAATATTTGAAGAATAAATACAGGTCTACTTGCACTGAAGTTTTTGTAGTTACATAGAATGAATGAATTAATTGGCGGTATCAGAGACATATACTCATGACAAGAATGAAATACTGCCTCTCCTATGTGAGATGTCATACATCACAAAAGAAAGAAGTGCTGGTGAGGATGTGGTAGGAATACAAGTTTATTTAGTCCCTATATAAAACAGTAAGGAGATTCCTCAAAATATTAAATAGAATTCTGTAGTACTTTTCTTAGCTATCTGACCAAAAATCACAAAAACTTATCTAAAGAGATTTATACATTCCTAAGTGCATTGTAGAGCTATATGCAATAGCCAAGATTTGGGAATAAACTAAGTACTCAATGATAAATGAGTGAATAGGAGGGATGTAGAAAAAATATGGTTCCCGATAGAACATCATTCAGTTGTAGTATGAGATCTTGTTTACTTATTTACTTTTTTTTTTTTTTTTGCTACAATGGGGATGAGCTGTAGGGGATTTGAGTTAATTGCAATATATTCAAAGGAGAGGGACAAATACCAGGTAGACTCATTCTTAAGCAGAATTTAAAAAACAAAACAAAGGAAATTACAGGATGAAACATTGTTAAATTATGTATTTCAGCAGTTTTGAGGATTCAAAAGAGGGAGGGGGAAACAATTAAAAAGGGCTAACTTCCTGGTGCCTCACAGAGGAAGGAAATGACACACATTAGTCGTGGCTGTGATATAAAACTGTACCACTATGACAGTTTTATAAAACAATATATCCTTTTATTTTATTGACTTTTAATTATTTTACTTTATTTTATTTTCCACTAGTGATTTAATAGTGATTGACAAGATTGTAAGATAATAGGGGTATAGTTTCTTGACAAGATTATAAGATAATAAGGGTATAGTTTCATACCACTCCCACCACCGAAGTTCTGTGCCCTCACTACTCACCCAGCCCCCACTGATAACCACCATAATTCTACCAGAGTCTTAGAGTTGGGTTCTTTCCTTTCTTCTTCCTTCCTTCCTTCCTTCCTACCTACCTACTTACTTACTTTCCTTCTTTCCTTTCTTTTTCTTTGCTTTCCTTTTTAATGTTTTGACAGTTCATGTGTAAAAAAGCATGACCTTAACGATTTAAAAAATGTATATTAAAAAAATATATAGAAATTTTCTATGATCTATTTCCTATTTCTGACATTCAACCAAAGAAAATAAAAACACTAATTTGAAGAGGTATGTGCACTTTCATATTTATTGTAGGATTATTTACAGTAGCTGAGAACTATATGCACCAAAAGTACCAGATAATGGGTAAATAAGATATGGTGCTTATATAGTACAATAAATTGCCAGAGAAAACAATATTAAACTGGTATCTTGCTATTTTCAACAATGTAACTGGATCTAAAGTAATTATGCTAAGTAAAATAAGTCAAATACAAACAATGTAAGATTTCATGCATACCCCATATATAGAAAAACTGAATTTTTAAAAGAAGATGAACTAATAAAACAAAAAATTCCTTTTATGCTATAAGAGAAATCAGTGATTAATGAAATGAGAGGGAAAGTATGGCAAAAGGGGTCTAGTGAACTTAATGTAATACATACACATGTTAATTTTTAATGATACATTAGTTATAACAGATAATACTATAATCCAACATTTCAACAAAATCTGCTCAAATTTTAGGAAATCTTACTAAATTAAAACCTACTTATTTAAAATTTCAGTAACTCCATAAAGAACTATCAGAGCTCTCTCACCATATAAGTTCATTCATTTACTCACTGAGAAACTACTCTGTGTCTAGCACTGCACTAATTTCAAGAGCTACAGAAATGAACAGGATGAGATTTTTTCATCCATAGGACTTCACTCTTTTTAAAATTTTTTAAAAATTTTATTTTAATTAGAGAAAGATACAGAGTGAAAACTTTACTCTAGTGTAAATGGAGCATCATTGTACTGTAGATTGAACAAGGCTGTTTATAAAAGGGAAAAAATCACTATGCAAAAAACTACAAACTATGAAGAGAAGAAAATAACTAGATAACCAGGTGACTAGAGAATCAGGTGACTGAAGAAAGTATTTTTTTAAAATATGTTTAGCCATAGAAAAATCTTTTTAAGAAGGTGAGGATAAAAGAAAAAGAGAAAAAATATACATCAAAACGTAAATGAGATCAAGGAATTCAGGAGAAAATAGCTTGACAGAAAGTTGGTGAAATGAATTCTGAGTGCAGGGGAAATAGTTGGGGCAGAGATTCATACTTGGAATTTGTTCTTAGTACAGTGAGAACTCACAGGAAGTTTGTTTTTAAAGGTCTTCATAACATGAGCTCACTTTCTTTTTTAAAAAAGTTAATTTGGAATTTTTTGGGGGGGGAAGAAGGAAGAAGTAAAAATATCAGTTAGAAATTAGTTTTATGGGAGTTGGGGGTAGCACAGTGGGTAAAGTGCAGGTGGTGCAAAGCCCAAGGACCAGTATAAGGATCCCAGTTTGAGACCCTGGCTCCCCACCTGCATGGGAGTCACTTCACAGGCAGTGAAGCAGTTATGCAGGTGTCCATCTTTCTCTCTCCTCTCTGTTTTCCTGTCCTCTCTCCATTTCTCTCTGTCCTATCCAACAACAACAATAATAACTACAACAATAAAACAACACAGGCAACAACAGGGAATAAATAAATAAAAATTTAAAAAGTTTTAAAAAGTAAAAAAGTAATTAGTTTTATAATACAAACATTTTCTAAGACTCTGTAAACTGAAACATATATGTTTCAATATATGGAAGACCTTGATAGAAGAAATAAATTTACTTTATAGAAGTAAAATGGAATATCAACTTCCAGGGTTGTGACCATGAAAAAGCAAAGACTGAAAAATCATAGGTAAAGCAACAAAAAATCAACTGTAAAGTTACAATTACCACAACTGCTCGGTTTGAAAAATATCACAGAGCCACAGAAGGGTACATTTTGTGGAAGGGCACTCTACAAAGAAATCTGAGCTGGGAGTAGACACTGAGCAGCTGGTACCATTTTGAGTCACAGAGTAAAACTAATAAGTGAGACCCAAAAAAAGGCAGCAAAAAGCAGGACACTCTTCTTAATCAAAAACTGTACCCCCGACTTGAAGGGTGGAAATGGCTCCCCAGAGTGCAGAATAAAGTTTGAAAGAAGGCAATGGAAAATTACTCTCTAAACCCACAACTGAAGACAAAAGACATTACCCTCCCTATCATATGGACCCAGCCCAAGGACATATGAAAAACACAGACTCAGCACCATCTGCTGGATAAAAAGC
>NC_080179.1:28269485-28276769 GCF_950295315.1 Erinaceus europaeus
TTGTCAGTGAAATGCAAATAATATGTGTCTGCATCAGTACTTCATGAATATTTACTGAAATAGACTCTTGAAATTTAGTTTTCAATTGTTTCAGCAAATATTTTTTTTTAGATAAAGAAATAGAGGGAGGGGAGGAAAGGAGGAGAGAGATAGGAGGTAGAAATAGAGTGAGAAAGAGAAGGGGAGTAAAAGAAAGAGACGGCATAGCACTATGGCTTTCATCAATGGGAACTGGACTTAACCTAGACTGTGAACATGAAAAAAAAGGCATACCGTCCATGTGAACTATTTCATCAGCATTCAGAAAATATTCTTAAGTTTAAATTTTATAATTATGATTATATTGGTTTGTGATTTGCTAGGCTTGCTATACATAGCAACATTAAAGGAGAATAGTTGTGATTACCATTTTATGCCCTTTATAAAGGATATTTTCACTGGGGCTTCTCAACTCCAGAATAATATTTTTTCAGATAGAAAATCAGAAACAGGTATAGAAAAACAGCACAAAGATGGATAGCAGCAACAAATGCTGGAGAGGCTGTGGGGAAAGAGGAACCCTTTTGCATTGCTGGTGGGAATGTAAATTGGTACAGCCTCTGTGGAGAGCAGTCTGGAAAACTCTCAGAAGGCTAGACCTTCCATATGATCCAGTAATTCCTCTCCTGGGGTTATACCCCAAGAACTCCATAACACTCAACCAAAATGAGGTGTGTACTCCTATGTTCATAGCAGCACAATTCATAAGAGCTAAACCCTGGAAGCAACCCAGGTGCCCAACAACAGATGAGTGGCTGAGAAAGCTGTGGTATATATACACAATGGAATACTATGCAGCTATCAAGAACAATGAACCCACCTTCTCTGACCCATCTTGGACAGAGCTCGAAGGAATTATGTTAAGTGAGCTAAGTCAGAAAGATAAAGATGAGTATGGGATGATCCCACTCATCAACAGAAGTTGAGTAAGAAGATCTGAAAGGGAAACTAAAGGCAGGACCTGACCAAACTGTAAGTAGGGCACCAAAGTAAAAACCCTGTGGTGAGGGGTAGACATGCAGCTTCCTGGGCCAGTAGGGGGTGGGAGTGGGTGGGAGGGATGGGTCACAGTCTTTTGGTGGTGGGAATGGTGTTTATGTACACACCTAGCAAAATGTATACATATAAATCACTAGTTAATTAATTTGAGAGGGGGAAAATCAATTGTATGTCTCAAAGTTTTTCAAAACACAAACTGAATCTTTTTAATATATAGGCTGTGTATTTGGTATGCAGACTCTCTCAAAAGCCTAGACCAAGTAGATCAGAAGCATCCAATAGCACAGCTATATACAATATACTGGATACTGTACAGCAAACCATAACAAAAGGACTTTTCAAAGTTAACCCAATTACCAAATAATGTGATGATAAACATTAACTATCGATAGTCTTTTTGAACCCTAAGACAGCAGGAACCTCACATCTCCACTATAGAGCCCCTACTTCCTCCAGTCCTGGAACCCTTGAATAGGGCCCACTTTCCAGTATGCCTCTCCCAATCCATATCAAATAATATTGCATCTGCCGATCGCAACCTAATCAACACAAAGATTGCCACCTCAACATGCTTCATCTCAGACTGTGTCCAGAGACTTCACGTGTGGAATGACAACCCTTCAGCTTCATTACTCGGGTGAGACCTTTCCTTTCATAGTATACTCTATTTCCATCCCACGTGGTTCACTTTCTAACAAAGTCCCCAAACCTAGATATACACTAGTTATGGCGAGAGAGAGCATATGTTCACACGTATCCATAAACTACTGCAAAATATATACCTGAAAGCAGAAGTACACTAGAGTTTGCAGAGAGTACCCCCCTAACACTTCCTCTCCACTATTCTAAGCTTTGGGTCCATGATTGCTCAACAATTTTTTTGGCTTCGTATGTTAACTCTCTTTTCAGTCACCAGGTTCCAGATGCCATCAGGATGCTGGCCAGGCTTCCCTGGACTGAAGATCCCACCAATGTGTCCTGGAGCTCAGCTTCCCCAGAGACCCACCCTACTAGGGAAAGAGAGAGGCAGACTGGGAGTATGGACCGACCAGTCAATGCCCATGTTCAGCGGGGAAGCAATTACAGAAGCCAGACCTCCCACCTTCTGCAACCCACAATGACCCTGGGTCCATGCTCCCAGAGGGATAGAGAATAGGAAAGCTATCAGGGGAGGGGGTGGGATATATGGAGATTGGGTGGTGGGAATTGTGTGGAGTTGTACCCCTCCTACCCCATGGTTTTGTTAATTTATCCTTTCTTAACTAAAAACAAACAAACAAAAACATCACAAAGAAAAAAAAAACAGCACATAATAATCCAAACTTCCTTCGCGTGATGGGGGCTGGATTCAAATCTTGGTTGTGCCTATAAAAAAATCAAGTTCAATATCCAAATTCACGATCTTGCTGGCTCTGCTACTTTATTTATTCATTTATATTTGCCATTTCTTATTTGCAACTAATAGTGGATCACACCACCAAAAGTTATATATCCCCAAAACAACTACCATAGTTCTCAAAAAGTCATAGAGACAGTTTGTTTTGAAATTTTATGTGTATCAGTTTTCTAGGTTCTACATGTGAGAGAAACCAACCATCTGGTATTTATTTTTCATCTCTTATTTCTCTAAGCATAATCACCTCCAGTTCTACCCATTTTGTCCTGAAGGGCACACTATACTTTTTGTTGCTGTTGTTGTTGCAGTATAGTATTCCATGGAGTATATTTCCCATAACTTACTTTTTATCTGTTTCTTATTTTTTATTATTAATGGGCTACAAGACTGTAAGATTACAACGTATAGCTCCACACTGCATCAACCAGTAAGGTTCTTTGTCCTTGTCCGCCTAGCTCTCAAAGATAACAGATAACCACCATCATTCTCACAAATCTTAGAAATAATCTGCTTGTTTATTTCAGTTTTTTTTCATTCATGTGTATCAGTTCTCTAGAATCCACACGAGTAAAATCATCCAGTAGTTGTCTTTTATCTTTTTACCTATTTTGTTGAACATAATCATCTACAGTCTCATCCATCATGTCTCAAAGAGCAAATATCACATTTTTGATTGCAAAGTTACATTCTATGGAGTATAGACTCCATAATTTCTTTAGCCAGTCATCTCTCCATGAGCATTTTTGGCTGCTCCCACACTGTGGCCACACTTCGCTAACTTACTATCTGAAAAAAGTTGTGCTGGAGTGAAGCATCAGTGAGAATAGCTACAAAAATAAATAAAGTGATAATATAATACAGCTATGAACATAGGAATGGGTGCATATGCTCTTTTGAATTAGTGATTGTATGTCTTTTGGATAAATGTTCAAGAGTGGTACTTCTGAGCAATAATCATAATTCTATTTTTATTTGTTTGAGGGCGCTTCATACAGCCTACCACAGGCTGCACAAAATGTATTCACTTCTTGAATGCATTTTTGTATATTTGGTTTATATTCTTGAATTACTTAAATAAGTCTTCAAATCCTATCCCTAACATTTTCCCCAGATCTTTGTAAATCTAATCTTTGGTAAGATGTAACACAGCTGAATATTGGGTATGTCTAAGCTTGTGCATTTAATATGGTTTCTGTTGTTGATCAAGCAGTTAGCACTGTGGCTATATTTTTGACTTTCCTGTCTATATAATGTGGTGTCATTGGGCAATTTTAGTGCTTACGTTGTTCATATAGTTTCACCGCAGTATTCAGTATTTCCAGTTTCTAGGAAGTAACATCATGGGAGAATTGCTTTCTTCTGTGCATTCAAAGAACAATAAAATTCATTTTCCTAGCAGGCTGCTAGAACCAGAGCAGACCACATTACTTTAGTTCTTATTTAGGCTTTTTCTTCAGACACCAGTGAATCCTCCAAGGACACTTCAATGTCCTAATGCCCTTAAGTTCACAGATAAGTGATCAGATATTCCTTACCCTCCTGCCACCTATAATATGCTCTGCTATGTAACTTCCAAGACAGCTCTAGCTGCTGCTAAGAATGGCTTACCTCCCAAGTATTTCTCCTTCATTCTTTTTCCATTCATTGGCCTCAACTCACCTATGAATTTCTTGAGAAGTCCTAGTTGTAATTTGGAATAGTTAACTACTAATAGTTGATCAGAGAAGGGGCCATAAAGTGGCTACTGTCCCATGACCATGGCTTTGGAGGTCTTGGCCTTACTATTTTCTAAAATGTGGATAATGAAAGGATGAGTTTTTTAAAAGTTGTTGTTGTTTCTGAGACAGAACAAATGTATGCCTAAAACTGTATTTCGTGTTTGAGTTAACTATCACCTACATATTGTAACTAGTCTACTGTATAAAAGACTAGTTCTTGAATTAGAGCAAAAGTTTTTAATATGGTGCTTAAGGCAGAGCAACTGTTGCCAGTGTACCATACTATTTACACTTTGAGGTGCATATTGACATCCTATGTAAGAAATGAAGAAACTCAGTGCACACAGAAAAAAAGACTTGAGCAAGGATTAATAACTGAAAGTCAACTTCATTATTGTTGGTATTCACTCTTCTCTTTCTGGCTAACCCACTCAATATTTAAGGTTGGAAAAGGACCTAGGCTTGTGAAGTGTTTTGCATCTACAGTGAGATGGTTGTATGTATGTGTCAACAACTATACAATAAACCATTCATTCCCTAAATAAAATAGGAAAAAAATATTGTTAAATTCTTAAAACTTTCACATAAATACCCATGAAGTCAAAGACAGAGAAAGCTAGGTGAGGAATAAATCCCATCTCAGTGTATCAGATGAGATTTTTTTTTTTACAGCTAGATGTTTGTATTAGTAATTGCTTCTTAGTTGAAGGTGTCAGACACGGGGTCTTACTAAATTAAAATTAAAGGAGAAAAAGAACTTTGGTTAGGGGTGTAGTGTAGTGTGAAACTACATATTGTAATCTTACAGTCCTGTAAACCACTATTAACCATAAATAAAAATAGCAAAAAAGTGGAAGTTATTGCAAAAAACACCTAGGCAGCTTATAAAATGAGTCATTTTGGTGGAGGAAATTGCTTCATAATGATATAAAGGGTCTGTCATGCCAGAGGCTCCAAAGTCCTAGGTACCACTATAAACCAGAGCTGAGTAAAGCTCTGGAAACAAACAAACTATATGAGTAGCTGGGTCATGAAGTTCCAGGAAGGACTGAGTAAAGGTTGAGGCTTCATCAGTATATCACTACAATTTTTCTAGGTTCCTCCTTAAGAAAATCCAGTGAGTTCTCTTCTACTTCTATTTTTCTACTTAAGCTGAGTTTCTCCCGAAAGAGACTGGATCTCTGGGGTCATGTTTTGTGCACATAGCCCTAAGTACAGAGACTAGATGAGAGCATATTATCCCAAGTCATTGCTAATCCTCACATTTTGCAGAGAAAAACCCAAAGGATCAAAGAGTAGTCTCATTTCACATCCAAGGTCCCCTAATTCATGACTGAAGAAAACTGCAAGTAAGAATATATATGTGTAAGTTTACCTTTAGAAGTTGTAGTCATACCCTTTGACATAGTCAACAAGAACTTGAGGTACTTTGATAAGAGAAATATGTATAGAAGTGGAAAATAATTACCAGATCGATTTCATACGTTTGTGGAATATAAACAATGCTAAAACTGATAAAAACCAAACCAAACCTAGATCTAAGTCCTAGACTTGATGAAAACTAGGGTAGTTATAACAAAGACTGGGAAGTTGTTGGGAAGAATAAGAAGAGGTGTGATTTTTGTTGAAATGACACTGTAACTTTGGTAAGAAGTGCAGCAAGTTTTATACACATACAGAGGTGTAAAAATATGCACCCCGATTTTGTAGCATTCTAAGTTGATGCTAAAACAATTAAAAAAATAAAGGCAATTGCTTAAGCTCTGCTCCTGTAAATCTGAATATATATCATTAAAAAGTAAAGAAAAATGTACTTACATGGTGAGACCTCTCCTTTATGCTTTAATGATACTTCCTGTCTCCACTTATGGGATCTTTGTATTTCCTAATTAAGATCTGAACATTATAAACAATTAGCTAGTTGGATTTTACAATAAATTTAGTTATTTCTGCATGTGTTTCATGCATATAACCCGATTTTTTTTTACTTCTTTAGATAGAAAAAAAGGCTAGCTCTGCATATAACTCGTTTTCAGTTTTTAATGTTTATTCTTTATAAAAGACACCTTGGAAACTACTGAACAGGAAAGAGACATTTGCTACCCAACAAAATATGTCACAAAAATTTTAAACTTGGACATTAACATACAGCTTTTATTTTATTTTTAAAATTTTTAATATTTATTTTCCCTTTTGTTGCCCTTTTTTGTTGTTGTTATTGATATTGTTGTTGTTGGATAGGACAGTGAGAAATGGAGACAGGAGGGGAAGACAAAGATAGGGAGAGAAAGACAGACACCTGCAGACCTGCTTCACCGCCAGTGAACTGACTCCCCTGCGGGTGGGGAGCTGGGGCTGGAACCGGGATCCTTAGGCTAGCCCTTGCACTTTGTGCCACATGCACTTAACCCGCTGTTCCCAACATACAGATTTTCTTTTCTTTTTATTTTCCTTTCTTGTTTTATTTGACAGGACCTAGAGAAATGTATAGTGGAGGGTAGATAGGCAGAAGGATAGACACCTGCACACCTACTTCACTGTTCACGAAGCATCCCACCACCCCATCCCTGCAGGTGGGGAGCAGGGGCTTGAACTGCCTGGCCCAAGCTTCTCTTTCTTTTGAGCACTCTAGGATATCATTTAAGGCACATTACATAAAACCTATGTCTGGCATTCTAAGTGAATGCCAACTTAAGAAATTATGCTGGACTTTTTAATATTTGGCCAACATTTCATTGATGAAATTACTGACTTTCTTTTATTTAATTTCTATATGAGGATATTGAATATTCTCAAACAAATTTTGTGCCTTCATCACATGCTTTTTAGCTGTCAGACACAATCCAACATGTATGTCAGGTTATTAGCATTAAGTCAGTATCTGGATTTAATAAAACTACCTTTTTTTCTCAATCAGAAGCTAAAATATTCCTTGCCTGGTAAGCCAAAATTGTCAATTTGTCCAATCTACGCAGATCATATTTTGGTAACCTTTACCATGGTTGGAAGTCACTGTGTCTGAGCTTATTCTGCCATTTCCACTGGCTTAATAGAAAAAACTCAAAACTTCAGTTCAAAGACTTAGAACAATTGGCAGAGAATTCAGAACCTTACAAGGCCTGAAACCTGAAC
>NC_080179.1:30788938-30866438 GCF_950295315.1 Erinaceus europaeus
AACTGAAGACAACGTTCTTCGTAGTTGAAGTTATTTTTGATTTATCAGAATCTATTTTGAAACAAAGCTCAAAGGAAAAAGTCTTTTTCATGTCAAGGCAAATCAATAATAGTATATAATAATTATTATTTGTTTAGTTATCACGTATAGACACTGTAGCTTCTAGCAATACAAAGTTATTTAGTTCTTTGCTTTATGTAGTCTTAAAACTTTCTATAAGTCTTCATATTTCAGCCATCTGTATACTAAAATATGAAGACTTCTATTACAGGTTATCATTGATTAATACAATGTAATAGATCATTTTCTCTCATGTGAAGGGAGCTCACAGGTACTCTTATGTATAATGGACGCACATAAAACATCTATATGAAAAGCAAACTTAGAAATAAATGCCAAGAGTAATGAAGTAATTCATCTTAGCTTATTTTAAATGAGTTCACCTTAGACTTATTTCTCCTATTAATAAATCAGTGATTCAAATATTTGAATTGTTTTTAAATGAAAGTTGTAGAGCTAGGGGATACACAATGGTTATCTCTTTATAGTAGTATGGTATAGTTATAATCTCTATAAAGTAGTTATAGTCTTTATAGTGGTATAGTAGTGACTGCAGTTACATGCACACACATACTTTATCTCACTTATAAAGCATATATACAAGAAATAGCTAGAGACTTCTGAGATTGAGCACAGAAGATGTCTCTGCTCCTCCCAATTGCACTTTTACTGAGAATTTCTTGGTCTCTGTATGCTAGACTCCTCTTAAAGTCCCTTTCAAATTTCAGTTTTTCATAACATTACAAAAGGCATTTTAGTTTCAAATGGGTCTTTGGAAGAAAAAGTAGTTCTAAGATTAAATTACAAATGGCTAAATTCACATTGAAGGGAACTGGAGATAGCTTAAGTAGTAGAATGCATGCCTTATCAAGTCTGAGGCTTTGATTTCAAGTTCTGGGATCGCGTGGAAGCACAATAGACAGTGCCAGGGGAGCTCCATGGATGGTGCTATAGTGTTTCTCCTCTTTGTTTGCCTCTCTTAAAACAGAATGAAAAAGTTATCCAAGATGGTGGTGATATCATGCATACACATGGGCTTATGTGATATTAAAAAACAAAACACTAAGCCCTGAATTTTTATTTTATAATCAAGAATGAATGGGTATAGTTTTGGCAATATTTTATTGTACGACTTTGAGCAATAAGCTGAATGAGCCACATAGTATAACTAATAAAATGTATTTCAAATATACCTATTGTTATTTACTGAATTAAATAAATTAGACAACTATACAGTTTTGTTCCACATTCAAAACGTACACAAATATGTCAATTGTTTCTGTAACGAAACTACAAAATGTGTATATTTGTTTGTGTTGGGGATTAAAACCAGAGCCTCAAAGCATGTGCTTTACTATCAACTACATTTGGCCTTGAAATTACATAATTAATATTTGAGATAATCTATTACTGAATGATACATATTTAAGTATTAGGAAACTTATTTTGAAATAAATTCATAGGCTTATAATCTCAGCTGATTTTATTTTATTGTTATTATTATTATTATTATTTTAACCAGAGCACTGCTCAACTTTGGTTTATGGTAATAAGGATGATTCAGCCTAGGACTCTGGAGCCTCAGGCATGAGAGTCTCTTTGCTCAACCTCTCCTCCCCAACCCTCCCCCTCATACTCAGAATATTTCATTTGGTCTGTCACTGACATTCAAATGACAGTTTTAGTCAGACTGACATTTCTCTGTTCTCATACCTACAGAATAGACTATCTGTCTTGCTAGGAATAGAAATTTAAAAATCTTTCTTAGTATCTATCTCTAGTGTTTTCTTGACCTAATTAAAAAAAAAAAATCACAATGATTTCTTACAAAACTTCCACAAAAAATTTTGTTCTAATTAAAGCTCTTTTGTTCATACTTTAATGTAGATGACCTCGGCTCAGCATCTATTCTTTGAAAATAAATTTTACTATTGAGTATTAATCAAGTCACACATTAGCCTTTAAAGAAGCAATGTCAGGAGCCGGGCAGTGGCACACCCGGTTGAGTGCACATGTTATAATGCGTAAGGACCTGGGTTCAAGCCCCCAGTCCCCACCTGCAGGAGAAAGCTTCCCAAGTGGTGAAGCAGTGCTGCAGGTGTCTCTCTGGCTCTCTCCTTCTCTATCTCCCCCTTCCCTCTTGATTTCTGGCTGTCTCAATCCAATAAATAAAGATAATAATACATTTATTTATTTATTTATTTATTTATTTATTTATTTATTTATTTTAAGAAGCAATGTCAATTCCTTTAACTTCCCTCAAGGACCTAAAGGAACCTCCTGTACAATCTTACACTGTAGTTAGTGTTAATAAGCAAATTTGTATCTCGTTCTTTTTTTCCCCTCAAAATAAAAATTGGGGTGGGGGGAGGTGGTGGCACACCTGGTTAAGCACATACATTATAATGCACAAGGATACAGGTTCAAGCCCCTGGTCCCTACCTGCAGGGAGAAAGCTTCGCAAGTGGCAAAGCAGGTCTGCAGGTGTCTCTGTCTCTCTCCCTCTCTATCTTCCCCTCCCCTCTCAATTTCTTTCTGTCTCTATCTAATAATAAAGAAACAAAATAAAATACTTTAAGCTAATAAGATGTTCAACTTCTATTTTTTAGTTTTATTTATTTATTATTGGATAAAGATAGAGAAAAATTGAAAGGAAGAGGTAGAGAAGGAAAAGACAGAGAGAAACCTGCAGCTCTGCGTTACCATTTGTGAAGTTTTCCTCCTGCAGATGGGGACCAGGGGCTTGAATCTGAATCCTTGTGCACTGTAATTTGTGCGCTTAACCAAGTGCACCACTGCCTGGTCTCTCATTTAGTTTATTTATTGGATAAAGAGAGAGAAATTGAGAGAGGAGGGAGGAATAGTGTGTGTGTGTGTGTGTGTGTGTGAGAGAGAGAGAGAGAGAGAGAGAGATCTGTAGCACTGCTTCACTGCTTGTGAAACTTTCCTCCCAGCAAGTGGGTACCAGGGGCTTGAAGTCTTTGCGAACTGTAAAGTGTGCTCAACTGGGTGTGCCACCACCTGACCCCTGTATTTACTTCGTTTTTAAAAAAATATTATTTATTAATTAATTTATTTATTGCCTCCAGAGTTATACCTGGGGCTCGGTGCCTGCACCACGAATCCACTGCTCCTGGAGGTTTCTTTTTTTTTCTTTTGTTGCCCTTGTTTTATCGTTGTTGTGGTTATTATTATTGTTGTTAATGATGTTGTTGGATAGAACAGAGAGAAATAGAGAGAGGAGGGAAGACAGAGAGGGTGAGAGAAAGATAGACACTTGCAGACCTGCTTCACTGCTAGTGAAGCAACCCCCCTGCAGGTGGGGAGCTGCAGCTCAAACAATGGTCCTTACGGTGGACCTCGGGCTTCAAGCCATGTGTGCTTGAACATGTGTGCTTAACCCACTGCGCTACCGCCCGACCCCCTGTATTTGCTTCTTTTGAATATACTTTTATATGGTAATTATCCTAGACTGAATTTCATTTACGATACTAATTACCTCAATTAATTTAGTATTACTTGAAAATCTGAACAGCTTCACTTCTACTTTTTGTTTTATTTGACATTTAAAAAGAAACATAATGATTATTATGGGTTCCAGGCATAACAACTATCTTATCAATCTATAAGTAATATTATTAAGAAATTATTTTCTGGGCTGGAACATAGTTATGCAAAATGACTGTAGTGTCTGAGGCTCTGATGTCATAATTTAATCCCCAGCACCACTATGGTGCTGAGCAATACTCTGGATAAAAAATTTTTTTCCTCAGTTACTAATGAGAAGAAACCAAAATTTTGTTTATTAACCTGAAGATAAAAAGGCAGAGTAGGATTCAACTTCTGGAGGTGGAGCTACGAGCAGCAGATTGCTTTCTCTCCTCTCCTTTCCTCTCCTCTCCCGGATCAACTAGGAATACCAAAGGAGACCAGCCGGGACCGAAACAAGACAGGACTAGAATGACCACAGGAAGTACAAACCACGGTGAGTACAAACATGTGTGGCTGGTGACAGAGAGGAGAGAAGGGCCTAAGGAGAGATTAAGTGACTGCTAACAATCCAGCAGTTTATCAGTTGAGACATCACCTCCAGTCTGCTCCATCAACAAGGGGATAGCTTAAGGGAGGAGAGGACTCCCCAGAGACTCACCAAGTGCAACTCTGAGTCTCCATTGCTACTACCCTGAGAATCTGGAGCAACGGCAGGGAGGGACACCAGGGGACAGAGATCTAACCAGGAAACTCAGGAGAAGACCTATACCTCAGTGGCATAGCTGAGGGGCTATGAAAGTCTCTTTGCATAACCACAGGATTATCTCTGCCACACCCTGCTTTATTACTTGGTCAGGAGTCAGTGATTAAGCTGAAGCCTATTGATAGTTTAAAAGCCCTCAGACTCCCATAGCCTACAGGGAAGAAAAAAAAAACAGAGGCTTTTAAACCACTGAGGTCCAACTCAGAGATTTAAATACTATTGAAACAACTGTTAACTTCCGCCACTGTGAACCCTTTAATTAACTTACTTAGACACAAGTCAATCCAGGCAATAGTGATCAATAATTTGAAAAGTACTGATAAAGGGAATTCATAACATAATATATAAAATGGTTAAAACAACAAGAAGAAATATTGGAGAATCAAACCAGGACAAGAGCCCAGCTAAAAGTCCTCCAGAGGGTGAAGCACAAAATAACGAGTTCAAGATCCAAACATTAGCTAAGGAAATAATAACAGGA
This sequence comes from Erinaceus europaeus, assembly GCF_950295315.1. Classification (NCBI taxonomy): domain Eukaryota; kingdom Metazoa; phylum Chordata; class Mammalia; order Eulipotyphla; family Erinaceidae; genus Erinaceus; species Erinaceus europaeus. The sequence continues at coordinate 30,793,735 of NC_080179.1, forward strand.
GTGAGTAAAGAATTTGAAAAAATTGTAATCAGAAATGCAGGAACAACAAATGAGAATATGGAAGAAAATTCTAATTATCTCATGGTTATTAGAGAGCTGAAAGCTGAAATCTCTGAGCTCAGAAGGCAACTAGCTGAACAAGCTAAAACAGTATCAGAGCAGGGCAACAAAATAGATGAACTCCAGAAAACAGTAGAGGGCAGAGAGAATAGAATCTATGAGGCTGAAGACAGAATTAGCAAGATTGAGGATGAATTAGAGACAACTAAAAAAGAAGCAAGAGATCTCAAAAAGAGATTAAGAGATGCTGAACACAACAACAGAGTCCTATGGGATGTCTTCAAAAGAAACAATATACGCATTATTGGCATACCAGAGGAAGAAAGAGAAGGAGAGGAAGAAAGCATTTTCCAGGCCATAATAGCTGAAAATTTCTCTAGTCTAGACAACATCAAAGACATAAAGATTCAAGAAGCCCAGAGGGTCCCAAACAGAATTAACCCAGACCTAAAGACACCAAGACATATCATACTTAGAATGGAAAGGAATAAGGATAAAGAAAGGTTCCTAAGGCTGCAAGAGAAAAACAAAGAGTCACCTACAAAGGAAAACCCATAAGATTAGCAGCAGACTTCTCCATACAAACACTACAGGCCAGAAGAGAATGGCAAGATATCTATCGAGTGCTCAATGAGAAAGGCTTTCAGCCAAGAATACTATATCCTGCTAGACTGTCATTCAGACTAGATGGAGGCATCAAAACCTTCTCAGACAAGCAACAGTTGAAGGAAGCAACTATCACTAAGCCTGCCCTTGAAAGAAGTTCTGAAAGGTCTCCTATAGATCAGATCACCACAAATAGAATATATATCAAAACACTCTAAAACTCTACAAGAATGGCGTTAAAATATCTTCAATCTTTGATATCAATAAATGTCAATGGCCTGAACTCACCTATTAAAAGACACAGAGTAGGAAGATGGATCAGAAAATACAACCCAACAATATGCTGTCTACAGGAAACCCACCTAACTCAACAAGACAAACACAGACTTAAAGTGAAAGGACGGAAAACTATCATATAAGCCAAAGGCCCACAAAAAAGGGCAGGAACAGCTATTCTCATATCTGACATGATAGACTTTAAAATAGATAAGATTAAAAAAGATAGGAATGGACACTACTTAATCCTCAGAGGATCAGTCAGTCAAGAGGACTTAACAATTATTAACATCTGTGCACCCAATGAGAAGCCATCTAAATACACCAAACGTCTACTGAAAGAGCTACAGCAACATATTAACAGCAACACAGTCATAGTAGGGGACTTCAACACCCCACTCTCTCAACTTGACAGATCATCCAGGCAAAAAATCAATAAAGACATAAGGGAGCTAAATGAAGAGATAGATAAACTAGAACTATTGGACATTTTCAGAGTCATTCATCCCAAGAAACGGGAATACACATTTTACATTATTTTTTAAATCCACATGGGTCATTCTCAAGGATAGACCATATGTTAGGCCACAAAGACAGCATCAGCCAATTCAAGAGCATTGAAATCATCCCAAGCATCTTCTCAGACCACAGTGGAATTAAACTAACACTTAACAATCAACAAAAGATTAGTAATAGTCCCAAAATGTGGAAGCTCAACAGTACAGTTCTTAACAACCTCTGGCTCAAAGAGGAAATCAAGGAAGAAATCAAAATGTTTTGAGACTTCAATGAAAATGAAGACACTAGATATCAAAATATTTGGGACACAGGTAAGGTAGTACTGAGAGGGAAGTTCATAGCTATACAAGCACACATTGGGAAACAAGAAAAAGCACAAATAAACAGTCTGATTGCACATCTTAAAGACCTAGAAGAAGAACAACAAAGGAACCCTAAAGCAACGAGAAGGTCAGAAATCACTAAAGTTAGGGCAGAAATAAATAACATTGAGAATAGGAAAACCATACAAAAGATCAACGAAAGTAAATGTTGGTTCTTTGAAAGAGTAAACAAAATTGACAAACCTTTAGCCAGACTCACAAAACAAAAAAGGGAGAAGACCCAAATAAATCGGATAGTAAATTCTTCTTCTAGCGTTTGCCCTTCTTCCGTAGTCAGTCAACAGCGTCAGGTTGAGCCTCATGTAAAGTTTTGAGACCTCCTTTGAATCTGGAGAGGTGGCAGTTGTTGAATATGTGGGTCATAGTCTGTCTGTAGCCACAGGGGCAGTTCGGGTCGTCTCTGGCTCCCCAGCGATGGAACATAGCGGCACACCGGCCATGGCCTGTTCGATAGCGATTGAAAGAGTAGATATCACAACAGACACCACAGAAATTCAACATATCATGCGAGGCTTTTATGAACAACTATATGCCACCAAGCTAGAGAACCTGGAAGAAATGGACGATTTCCTAGATACCTACCAACTTCCAAAACTAAGTAAAGAGGATGTGGATAACATGAACAGGCCCATCACAGCTAATGAAATTGAAACAGTTATCAAAAATCTCCCCAAAAATAAAAGTCCTGGACCAGATGGTTTTACAAATGAATTCTACAAAACCTTCAAAGAAGAACTAATACCTCTACTTTTAAAAATCTTCCAGAAGATTGAAGACACTGGAATACTCCCTGCCAGCTTCTATGAAGCCAACATCACCCTGATACCAAAAGCAGACAGGGACACAACCAAAAAAGAAAACTACAGACCAATATCTCTGATGAACATAGATGCGAAAATATTAAACAAAATTCTAGCCAACCAGATACAGCAATATATCAAAAAGATTGTTCATCATGACCAAGTGGGGTTTATCCCAGGCATGCAAGGTTGGTTTAATATATGTAAATCAATCAATGTGATCCACCACATCAACAAAAGCAAGACCATAAACCACATGGTCATATCAATAGATGCAAAGCCTTTGACAAAATCCAACATCCCTTTATGATCAAAACACTACAAAAAATAGGAATAAATGGAAAATTCCTGGAGATAGTGGAGTCTATATATAGCAAACCTACAGCCAACATCATACTCAATGCTGAAAAACTGGAAGCATTTCCATTCAGATCAGGTACTAGACAGGGCTGCTCACTATCACCATTACTATTCAACACAGTGTTGGAAGTTCTTGCCATAGCAATCAGGCAGGAGCAAGGAATTAAAGGGATACAGATTGGAAGAGAAGAAGTCAAACTCTCCTTATTTGCAGATGACATCATAGTATACATAGAAAACCTAAAGAATCCATCAAGAAGCTTTTGGAAATCATCAGGCAATACAGTAAGGTGTCAGGCTATAAAATTAACATTCAGAAGTCAGTGGCATTCCTCTATGCAGACACTAAGTTAGAAGAAATTGAAATCCAGAAATCAATTCCTTTTACTATAGCAACAAAAACAATAAAATATCTAGGAGTAAACCTAACCAAAGAAGTGAAAGACTTGTATACTGAAAATTATGAGTCACTACTCAAGGAAATTGAAAAAGACACAAAGAAGTGGAAAGATATTCCATGTTCATGGGTTGGAAGAATTAACATCATCAAAATGAATATACTACCCAGAGCCATCTACAAATTTAATGCTATCCCCATCAAGATCCCAAGCACATTTTTTAGGAGAATGGAAAAAATGCTACAAATCTTTATCTGGAACCAGAAAAGACCTAGAATTGCCAAAACAATCTTGAGAAAAAAGAACAGAACCGGAGGCATCACACTGCCAGATCTCAAACTGTATTATAGGGCTGCTGTCATCAAAACTGCTTGGTACTGGAACATGAATAGACACACTGACCAGTGGAATAGAATTGAGAGCCCAGAAATGAGGCCCCACACCTATGGACATCTAATCTTTGACAAAGGTGCCCAGACTATTACATGGGGAAAGCAGAGTCTCTTCAACAAATGGTGTTGGAAACAATGGGTTGAAACATGCAGAAAAATGAAACTGAATCACTGTATTTCACCCAATACAAAAGTAAATTCCAAGTGGATCAAGGACTTGGATGTTAGACCACAAACTATCAAATACTTAGAGGAAAATATTGGCAGAACTCTTTTCCACATAAATTTTAAAGACATTTTCAATGAAACGAATCCAATTACAAAGAAGACTAAGGCAAGTGTAAACCTATGGGACTACATCAAATTAAAAAGCTTCTTCACAGCAAAAGAAACCACTACCCCCAAACCAAGAGACCCTTCACAGAATGGGAGAAGATCTTTACATGCCATACATCAGATAAGAGTTTAATAACCAACATATATAAAGAGCTTGCCAGACTCAACAACAAGACAACAAATAACCCCATCCAAAAATGGGGGGAGGACTTGGACAGAATATTCACCACAGAAGAGATCCAAAAGGCCGAGAAACACATGAAAAAATGCTCCAAGTCTCTGTCAGAGAAATGCAAATCAAGACAACAATGAGATACCACTTCACTCCTATGAGAATGTCATACATCAGAAAAGGTAACAGCAGCAAATGCTGGCGAGGGTGTGGGGTCAAAGGAACCCTCCTACACTGCTGGTGGGAATGCAAATTGGTCCAACCTCTGTGGAGAACAGTCTGGAGAACTCTCAGAAGGCTAGAAATGGACCTACCCTATAACCCTGCAATTCCTCTCCTGGGGATATATCCTAAGGAACCCCACAAATACATCCAAAAAGATCCGTGTACATATATGTTTTTGGCAGCACAATTTGTAATGGCCAAAACCTGGAAACAACCCAGGTGTCCAACAACAGATGAGTGGCTGTGCAAGTTGTGGTATATATACACAATGGAATACTACTCAGCTGTAAAAAATGGTGACTTCACCGTTTTCAGCCGATCTTGGATGGACCTTGAAAAAATCATGTTGAGTGAAATAAGTCAGAAACAGAAGGATGAATATGGGATGATCTCACTCTCAGGCAGAAGTTAAAAAACAGGATCAGAAATGAAAACACAAGTAGAACCTGAAGTGCAATTGGCATATTGCACCCAAGTAAAAGACTCTGGGGTGGGTGGGTGGGGAGAATACAGGTCCATGAAGGATGATAAATGACATAGTGGGAGTTGTATTGTTAAATGGGAAACTGGGAAATGTTATGCATGTACAAACTATTGTATTTACTGTTGAATGTAAAACATTAATTCTCCAATAAAGAAATAAATTTAAAAAAAAGGCAGAGCAGAGTCAAAAAAGTTGCATAAACTATCATTACTTTTTTTTTATTATTATTAGATAGAGACAGTGACATTGGGGATGGTTAGAGAGGGAGAGAGACAAAGATACACCTGCAACACTACTTCACAACTTGTGAAGTTTTCTCCCTTGCAGGTGGGGATGAGGGGCTTGAACCCATGTCCTTGTGCACTTTAATGTGTGTGCTTATTCAAGTACACTATTGCCTGGCTCCCTAAAATCATATTTTTAAATGGGGAACCTGAAAGGGCAGGGTGGTGGCACACTGGGCTGAGCATACATGTTACTATGCACAAAGACCTGGTGTAAGCCTCTCGTCTCCACCTGTAGGGGAAAGTTTATGCCCTCTTACTTTCTTTCTGTCCTGTGAAGTAAAAAGAAAAGTAAAGGGAGCTGGGCGGTAGTGCAGCGGGTTAAGCACACGTGGCGCCAAGCTCAAGGACCTGTATAATATTCCAATTTGAGCCTCTGGCTTCCCACCTCAGGGGAGTTGCTTCACAGGCGGTGAAGCAGGTCTGCAGGTGTCTGTCTTTCTCCCTCTCCGTCTTCCCCTCCTCTTTCCATTTCTCTCTGTCCTATCTAACAACGATGACAACAATAAAAACTACAGCAATAAAACAACAAGGGCAACAAAAAGGGAATTAATAAAATAAATATATTTTTTTAAAAAAGGAAAGTAAAAATAAAACAGTTAAAATAAAAAAGTGAGGGTTCAGGAACTGAAACATGATAGTAGGGTAGGACCTAGTAGGGGTTGAATTATTATGTGAAAAACTAAGCAATGTTACACATGTAAAAACTATTGTACTTTGCTGTCGACTGTAAACCATTTATCTCCCAATAAAGAAATTAAAAAGAGAAAGAGAGAGAAATGGGAGGAGAGGGAAGAACTATGGAAGAAATGGGCAAATGCATATAAATATATACAGCTAGTTATAGAAATAATAATCGACATATGTTTGTGACCCTGGAAGGGCTACTGCAGTTCCCAATGGAGAGAATGGAGATGCAGAACTCGGGTGGTGGGTATGGCGTGCAATTATACCCCTATTGTGTCCCATAATTTTGTAAATCAATATTAAATCACTAATAAAAAAAAGGGGGGTGACCATTGGGAGCAGTGAATTTATCATGAGGAACAGAGCCCTAGCAATAATCCTGATGGCAAATAAATAAGTAAATAACATAAACATGATAATATTAAAATAATAAAGTGTAGAAACAGACTTAAGAAATACAATGAAATCAATATTATTTTCCATCCACTTAGGACTTGGCCATATGTTTTTATTTTATTTTAATCAGATCAGTTCTGGTTTATAGTGGTGCTGGCTACTGAACCCGGGAACACAGAGCCTGAGGCCTGAAAGTCTTTTTGCATAAGCATTCTGTTTTCTCCCAGATGACAGAGATTTAGATAAATGACACAAAGTATACAATCTAGAGCCAAATTACAATATATCCACAGGCATAGTGCAGACAATCTGGACTACAAAATACATAGTGTCGGAGCATCTAATAAGAAATCACTAGACGGCCGACCCACGCACGGCCCAGCGACCCGCGTACTGACGAACCGGTTCGGTTCTGGCCTGAGCCTTGTCTGGCTCCTCCAGTGTCTCGGCTATGAGGAAGGCAGATCCGGCTGGAGGCCAGGCTGAACTCCCTGAAGGTTTCCTAAGCAGGTACAGACTTAAAACAATTCTGTCTGCAGAATGCTCAGTGTGACCCCTTGCTGACCAGAGTGTCTTCAACGAATCCCTTCAGACCTCAGAGCGTCTGTCTGTTCCTTTTTGTGGTAAAACACATATTTGGAAGGTTTTCTGATCTACTTTTCATGATCCAGTCAATGTTCAAAGAGTAGCTAAATTTGAAGATTCTATAGCTTATCCCTATAACATGTGCCATACTATACAAACTTCTGTCAGTTCTTAACATCTTCCTCTCTGAACTGTCATGGATTTCTATTTCACAAGGGTAATTATTTTATATAGACTCGTGGCAGACATAATAAAATAGTATAAAAATCACTAGATCTCTACACCTTATAAAAGAAAGCCTAGTTAAATTATATACGTACAAAATATTTAAAAATACTGTTAGATTAAGACATAAGATAGTTTATTTTATTTTTATTTTAATTTATTTATAAAAAAGAAACTGACAAAACAATAGGATAAGAGGGGAACAACTCCACACAATTCCCATCACCTGAACTCTGTATCTCATCTCTTCCCTTGATAGCTTTCCTATTCTTTAACCCTCTGGGAGTGTGGGCCCAGGGTCATTGTGGGATGCAGAAGGTGGAAGGTCTGGCTTCTGTAATTGCTTCCCTGCTGAACATGTGCGTTGACAGGTTGATCCATACTCCCAGCCTGCCTCTCTCTTTCCCTATTGGGGCAGGGTTAAGGGGAATCGGAGCTCCAGGACACACTGGTTGGCATCATGCTAACATCTGGAACCTAGTGGTTGAAAAAAGTGTTAACATATAAAGCCAAACAAGTTGTTGACTAATCATTAACCTAAAGGCTGGAAGAATAGTGCAGATGAAGAGTTGGGGTGGGGGGGTGTCTCTGTTTTGTTGGTAGCTAGTAGGCATATTTAGTTATATTCCAAAGGGCCTGTGGCTACACTAGGTTTTTTTTTTTTTTTTTTTCCACCTGAGCCTGAAATCTGATAATGCAGGTGGATCTTAATTATTGTCTGGGGAGATGATGTTATGGCCGGAAAAAGGACCAGAAAGCTGGATCAGGGAAGAGAGTAGCTTCCAAATATGGGAAAGGTGCATAAATTTTGTTGACTGTAAACCCCATAGATTTGATCTGATCTAGGGCCCATATTCAGCTTAGGAGCCTATGTGACCTCTGCATCCCTGTAGATCCAAGTTCACATTCTGTGGTCATGAGTAGGAACATTCCAAGCTGCCCCAATATTAGGACCCATCTTCCTCAGGTGGAACATAGAGTATGTTGTCCAGCCTCCCTTCAGAGGATGGAGCATTCTCTACCGTTTTTTATCCAAGTTGAGGGCAAGGTCCTATGGGGGCCCACAAAAGGGTCTATTTTGTTGTTCTTGAAGACATATGATAGTTTCTTACTAATAATATTATCTAAAGATACTACCTAAGACATTAGATCAAGTGATAACTTGCTGGTTTGATTACATCAAAACATTGTATAGCACAAGGTGAAACCTGGATTAAACCTGGTTTGTTGCAGTAAGGTCAGAACTGGGGATAAGGGGCAAGGGGAGAACATTGAGTGGGCATTGGGAACCCAGTGAACAATGGTGTAGGAGGACTTAAATTGGTGGAGAGACTGGTGTACAGATAGCTGTCATGGAAAGATCAGAAACTGTAGTCATGTGGCAATGACTGTTTTGTAAATCATTATTTCCAAACAAATAAACACAAACCTTTGCAAGTCAAAAGTGACATGAATTAGGTAAAAAAAAAATGGCTCAAGCCCCCCAGCTCCCCACCTGCAGGGGTGTCACTTCACAGGTGGTGAAGCAGGTCTGCAGGTGTGTATCTTTCTCTCTCCCTCTCTGTCTTCCCCTCCTCTCTCCACTTCTCTCTGTCCTAACAACGACTACAACAATGAAACAACTAGGGCAACAAAAGAGAATAAATAGATAAATATTTTTTTAAAAATTAATGGCATACTGAAAAATATATATTACAAATAAAAAATTAATATTTTAAATATTCCCACCTATCTGATTTGAAAACATGAAAAAAAAATGAGGTCTGGGAGGTCCCTTAGTGAAAGAGCTCATGCCTCTCATGCATGAAACCTTAAATTTAATCCCTGGAAATTAAGAGACAGAACAACCAGTAAAGTGCACACTTTACCATGCAAGGACCCAGGTTTGAATCACCCAAATCACATGGGAGCACCATTCATGGTACCATGGGAAGTTTCATGAACAGAAGAGTGGGACAGTAGTGTCTCTCTTTTTCTGTCTGTCTCCCTCTTTAGTTTTCCCTCTATCTGAAATTAAAAAGAAAAAGACACTGGGAATGGCCTAAATGTTGATCAATAGAGGACTGATAAAACATCTATAATATAAAAGAGATAGTTAATAGCAAGCATTAAGAATCATATGAAGCTTCAGGTCCTTTTTCCAACTATGACAGCATCTCCCTAGACAATACCTTGGATCCACCTGCATGTTAGCTGTCAGGCTCAGGCAAAAACTAGCAAAGTTTGGGATCCTTGGAATATACCTAAAATAGACCTACTAGCTTTATCCAAAATGGAGACCCCCAAATCTTTATCAGCAATATTCCAGCCTTTAGGTTCATGATTAGTGAACAATTTGTTCTGTTTTATATTTTAACTGTTTTTCAGCTACCAGGTTTCAGATGCTTACCATGATGCCAACCTGATTTTCCCGGGCAGGTTGATGTGTCCAGGAATCCTACCTCCCCAGAGTACTGCCCCACCAGGGAAAGAGAGAAACAGGCTGGGAGTATGGATTGACTTGCCAATGACCATGTTCAGCAGGGAAGCAATTGCAGAAGCCAGACTTTCCACCTTCTGTACCCCATAATGATCCTGGGTCTATACTCCCAGAAGGATAAAGAACAGAAGAGCTTTCAGGGATGGGATGGGATGCAGAATTCTGGTGGTGGGAATGGTGTGGAATTATACCTCTCTTATCCTATGGTCTTGTCAATATCTCCATTTTATAAATAAAAAAATTAAAAAAGAATCATATGAAGATTTATATTTATGGACAGCAAAAATACATTAAAAGAAAAAGGAGGGCTGGGGGAAATAGCATAAGTTACGCAAATGACTTTCATGCCTGAGTCTCTGAGGTCCCAGGTTCAACCCCAGCACCATCATAAATAAGAATTGATAGGGCTCACTTTCCTGTATGCCTCTCCCAATCCATATCAAATAATATTGCATCTGCCGATCACAACCTAACCAACACAACGATTGCCACCTCAACATGCTTCACTTCAGACTGTGTCCAGAGACTTCACGTGTGGAATGACAACCCTTCAGCTTCATTACTTGGGTGAGACCTTTCCTTTCATAGTATACTCTAATTCCATCTCAGGTAGTTCACTTTCTAACAAAGTCCCATAACCTAGATATACACCAGTTTCTGTGAGAGAGAGCATATGTTCACACGTATCCGTAAACTACTGCAAAATATATACCTGAAAGCAGAAGTACACTAGAGTTTGCAGTGAGTACCCCCCTAACACTTCCTCTCCACTATTCCAAGCTTTGGGTCCATGATTGCTCAACAATTTGTTTGGCTTCATATGTTAACTCTCTTTTCAGTCACCAGGTTCCAGATGTCATCAGGATGCCGGCCAGGCTTCCCTAGACTGAAGACCCCACCAATGTGTCCTGGAGCTCTACTTCCCCAGAGACCCACCTTACTAGGGAAAGAGAGAGGCAGACTGGGAGTATGGACCGACCAGTCAATGCCCATGTTCAGCGGGGAAGCAATTACAGAAGCCAGACCTTCTTTTTTTTTTTAATTTTTAAAATTTTTTATTTAAGAAAGGATTAGTGAACAAAAGCATAAGGTAGGAGGGGTACAACTCCACACAATTCCCAACACCCAATCCCCATAACCCACCACCTCCCATGGTAGCTTTCCCATTCTCTATCCCTCTGGGAGCATGGACCCAGGGTCGTTGAGGGTTGCAGAAGGTAGAAGGTCTGGCTTCTGTAATTGCTTCCCCGCTGAACATGGGCATTGACTGGTCGGTCCATACCCCCAGTCTGCCTCTCTCTTTCCCTAGTAGGGTGTGACTCTGGGGAAGCTGAGCTCCAGGACACATTGGTGGGGTCTTCAATCCAGGGAAGCCTAGCCAGCATCCTGGTGGCATCTGGAACCTGGTGATTGAAAAGACAGTTAACATATGAAGCCAAACAATTTGTTGAGCAATCATGGATCCCAAGCTTGGAATAGTGGAGAGGAAGTGTTAGGGAGGTACTCACTGCAAACTCTAGTGTAGTCCTGCTTTCAGGTATATATTTTGCAGTAGTTTATGGATACGTGTGCACATAAGCTCTCTCTCACAGAAACTGGTGTATATCTAGGTTATGGGACTTTGTTAGAAAGTGAACTACCTGAGACGAAATTAGGGTGTACTATTAAAGGAAAGGTCTCACCCGAGTAATGAAGCTGAAGGGTTGTCATCCCACACGTGAAGTCTCTGGATACATTCTGAGGTGAAGCATGTTGAGGTAGCAATCGTTGCTTTGGTTAGGTTGTGATCGGCAGATGCAATGTTATTTGGTTTGGATTGGGAGATGCATACGGGAAAGTGGGCCCTATCCAAGGGTTCCAGGACTGGGGGAAGTAGGGGCTCTATAGTGAAGATGTGAGGTTCCTGCTGTCTTAGGGTTCAAAAAGACAATCAATAGTTAATATTATCATCACATTATTTGTTAATTGGGTTAACTTTGAAAAGTCCCTTTGTTATGGTTTGCTGGACAGTACTCAGTATCTTGTATATAGCTGTGCTATTGGAAGCTTCTAATCTACTTGGTCTAGGCTTTTGAGAGAGTCCGCATATCAAATACATAGCCTATATATTAAAAAGATTCAGTTTGTCTTTTGAGAAACTTTGAGACATACAATTGATTTCCCCCTCATATTAATTAGCTACTGATTTATATGTCTACATTTTGCTAGGAGTGTACATAAACACCATTCTCACCACCAAAGGACTGTGACCCATCCCTCCCGCCCACTCCCACCCCCCACTGGCCCAGGAAGCTACATGCCTACCCCTCACCACTGGGTTTTTACTTTGGTGCCCTACTTGAAGCCAGACCTTCTACCTTCTGCAACCCACAATGATCCTGGGTCCATGCTCCCAGAGGGACAGAGAATGGGAAAGCTATCAGGGGAGGGGGTGGGATATGGAGATTGGGTGGTGGGAATTGTGTGGAGTTGTACCCCTCCTACCCTATGGTTTTGTTAATTAATCCTTTCTTAAATAAAAAAAAATTAGAATTGAGAAGTACTCTGGTCATGTCCTTTGCAATGTCATGGTCAGAACTTGAAGGCATCATGTTGAGTGAGACAAGCCAGAAAGAGAAAGATCAATACTGAATGGTCTTATTTATAGATGGAATTTAAGAATAAAAAACAGTATGGGGAATGCATAGGTGGAGAGAAGATTAGCCAGTTACCAGGGCCCTGAGATTTGAGGTGTTCCTGTGTGAAGAGACAGTAACCACATAGAAACCTCACTTGATACTTTGGATTTCTGTGATGTCTGTTGTGATATCTACTATTTCATTTACAATGTATTTATTTGAGTCTTCTCCCTCTTTTATTTTAGTGAGTCTGGCTAAGGGTTTGTCAATTTTGTTTACTCTTTCGAAAAAACAACTTTTAGCTTCATTGATCTTTTATATGGTTGTCTTATTTTGAAAGTTTATTTCTGCCCTCATTTTAGTTATTTTAGTTCTTCTGGTTGCTTTAGGATTCCTTTGTTCCTCTTCTAAGTATGTAAGGTGTGCAGTAAGGTTTTTTCTTGTTTCCTAATGTGCACTTTTGTGGCTATGATCTAAGTACTGCCTTACCTGTGTCCCAAATATTTTGCTAGCTTGTGTTTTCATTTTCATTGGTTTCCTAAAACATTTTAATTCTCCTTTGACATAGTAGCTATTAAGTAGTGTGCTTTTGGATTTCCATAGTTTGGAACTTTTACTAATTATTGTTTGTTCTTAAGTGTTAATTTAATTCCACTGTGATCTGAGAAGATGCTTGGGATGAATTCAATGCTCTTGAATTTGTTGACACTGTCTTTGTGGCCTTACATATGGTAAGTCCTTGAAAATGTTCCATGTAGACTTGAGTAGAATTCCAAGTTTCTTTTTCTTTTTTTAAATTTTTATTTATAAAAAGGAAACACTGGCAAAAACCATAGGATAAGAGGGGTACAACTCTACATAGTTCCCACCACCAGAACTCCCTATCCCATCCCCTGATAGCTTTCCTATTTTTTTTTTTTATCCTTCTGGGAGTATGGATTCAGGATCATTATAGGGTATAGAAGGTGGAAGGTCTAGGTTTTATAATTGCTTCCCCACTGAACATGGGCATTGGCAAGTTGATCCATACTCCCAGTCTGTCTCTCTCTCTTTCCCTAATGGGCGGGGCTCTGGGGAAGTGGGGCTCCAGGACATATCGGTAGGGTCATCTGCCTAGGGAAGTCTGATTGGCATTGTGTTAGCATCTGGAACCTGGTGGCTGAAAAAAGAGTTAATATATAAAGCAAAACAAACTGTTGACTAATCATGAGCCTAAAGGCTGGAATAGTGCAGATAAAGATTTGGGGTCTCAGTTTTGTAGATAGTTAGTAGTCCTATTTTAGTTATATTCTATAGGGCCCATGACTATACTAGTGTTGCTTTTTTTTTCCCTGAGCCTGACATCTGATATGAAGGTGGGCCCAAGTTATTGTCTGGGGAGATGATGTCGTGGGTGGAAAAAGGACCAGTAAGCTGGATCAGGGAAGAGAACAGCTCCCAAATATGGGAAAGGTGTATTAATATTGTTGACTGTAAACCCGAATTCCAAGTTTTTTTAGGGTGAACTACTCTGAAAATATCCAATAGTCCTAGTTTATATATTTTTTAATTTAATTTTCTAGTTTCTTTATTAATTCTCTTCCTGAATGATCTGTCAAGTTGAGAGAGTGCAGTGTTGAAGTCTTTTACTATTACTGTGTTGCTATTGATATATTGTTGCACCTCCTCCAAGTAGATGTTAGATGTATTTAGATGGCTTCTCATTGGGTGCATAGGTGTTAATAATTATTAAATCCTCTTGGCTGACAGATCCTTGAGCATTAATTAGTGTCCATGTGTATTTTTAATTTATTTATTTTAAAATCTATCATGTCAGATATAAGAATAGCTATTCCTGCCCTTTTTGTGTGGTCCATTAGCTTGTATGATAGTTTCCCATCCTTTCACTTTGAGTCTGTGTTTGTCTTGTTGAGTTAGGTGGGATCCCTGCAGAGTACATATGGTTAGATTGTGTTTTCTGATCCACCTTCCTACTCTGTGCCTTTTAATAAGTGAATTCAGGCCACTGACATTTATTGATACTATAGATAAATTGAAGATATTTTAATGACATTATTCTAGACTTTTAAAATGTTCTGATATATATGGCATGTTTATGGTGATGTTGCGATTGTTTATAGGAGACCGTTTAGAACTTCTTGCAGGGGAATCAGGCACAGCAGGTTAAGTGCAGGTGGTGCAAAGCACAAAGGACCAGTGTAAGTATCCAGGTTCGAGCCCCCGGCTCCCTACTTGCAGGGCAGGCTTGGTGACACTTGATTCCTTTAACTGTTGCTTGTCTGAGGCTTTTATGCCTCCATCTAATCTGAAAGACAGTCTGGCAATATACAATAGTCTTGGTTGAAAGCCTTTCATTTATTTATTTATTCCTTTTTGTTGCCCTTGTTGTTTTATTGTTGTAGTTATTATTGATGTCGTTGTTGTTGAATAGGACAGAGAGAAATCGAAAGAGGAGGGGAAGACAGAGGGGGAGAGAAAGATAGATACCTGCAGACCTGCTTCACCACCTGTGAAGTGACTCCCCTGCAGGTGGGGAGCCGGGGACGTGGACCAGGATCCTTATGCTGATCCTTGAGCTTTGAGCCACCTGTGCTTAACCAGCTGCACTACAGCCCAACTCCCGAAAGCCTTTCTTATTGAGTGCTTAATGTATATCTTGCCATTCTCTTCTGGCCTTTAGAGTTTATGTGGATAAATCTGCTGCTAATCTTATAAGTTTTCCTCTGTAACAGACTCTTAGTTCTTCTCTTTCAATCTTTAGGGTCCTTTCTTTATCCTTATTCTTTTTCATTCTAAATATGATGTGTCTTGGTGTCTTTAGGACTAGATTAATTCTGTTTGGGATTCTCTGGGCTTCTTGAGCCTTTATGTCCTTATTTATTTATTTATTTATTTATTTATTTATTTATTTATTTATTTATTTTTTAAAGCTATATATTTTTAAATATTTATTTATTCCCTTTTGTTGCCCTTATTGTGTTATTGTTATAGTTATTATTGTTGTTGTTATTGATGTCATTGTTGTTGGATAGGACAGAGAGAAATGGAGAGAAAAGGGGAAGACAGAGAGGGAGAGAGAAAGATGGACACCTGCAGACCTGCTTCACCACTCTTGAAGTGACCCCCCCTGCAGGTGGGGAGCTGGGGGCTTGAACTGGGATCCTTATACTGGTCCTTGCACTTTGCGCCACCTATGCTTAACCCACTGCACTACCGCCTGACTCCCAAACCTTTATGTCCTTTATGTTGTTTAGAGAAGGGAAAGTCTCATCTACTATATTCTGTAGAGTATTTTCTTCCCTATCCTCTCTTTCTTCTTCTGGTAAGCCAATAATGAGTATATTACTTCTCTTGAAGTCATCCCATATGCCTCTGTTGTTGTTTTCAGTATATATTTATCTCTTTTTTAGCTCTCTTACTTCTTAGTTTTCTTTAATTCACCTTAGATCTTGTTAATTTTATTTTTTGTCTCAGTTGTTCTGCTCTCTCTCCCCTCTTCTGTTTTCTGCAGCTCAATTATTTTGTTATCCTATTCTGATACTTTATTAGCTTGTTCAGCTACTTGTGCTGTTTGCTCAATTACTTCAGCTTTCAGCTCCCTAATTACCTCAAGATAATTAGTGTTTTCTTTCAGTTGTTTCCCCATTTCTGATGTGATTACTTTCAAAAGCTTAACTCACTCCTGTAACTACCAAATCAATTAGTGTTTGGATGTTGTCATTATTCTTATGTGCTTGTACCATTTTGGGATTTATATCTTGGCTTTTGTCCTGATTCATTCCACTAATGTTTCTTCTCAGTTTAACTATGATATTTGGTGTGTTATGAGGTCCCTCCCTCACTACTTTTCAATCCACTGACCCCACTTACCTGGACTGACTTATGTCTAAATAAGATACTTAAGAGTTCACTGTTTCAAAACTTAACAATTGTTTTAGTGTTATCTCAATCCCTGAGGTAAAAATCACAGTGGCTGAACCTACTAATATTATTTATCTTCCCTGAAGGTTATGGGAGCCTGAGGGCTTTTGGACAACAAGTAGATTTTTTTTAAACTTAATCACTTATTTATGACCAAGAAATAAAACAGGGTGGAGGATAGATAGCACAATAGTTATGCAAAGAGACTCCTACACCCCATAGTCCATAGTCCCAGGCCTAATCCCAAGTCCTACCACTAGGAAGCACTGTTTAGTTCTGTGACTTTCTGAATAAATCCTATTTATATTTGGTGGGTTCTGAGGAAATTACTTAACCATGTTTCCTAATTTATCAGGAGAACAATGTGGAAAGATTCTCACTATATAGCCACACCTCCAGAAATGGGAGTTATGGGAGTGTAGATCTTCTCCTGAGTTATTGGCCGGTTCTCTGTCCCCTGATGTCCCATATAGGGTTTCCTAGCTGCTGTCTCAGCAGTAGCAATGAAAACTCAAAGTTGTAAATTGATGAATTTTAGGTGATTCTCTCCTCCCTTCAGCAGTGTTTTTGTTGATAAAACTCAGACCAAGACCTAAAAATAAACACCATAAAGTACCTAATCAAATAGTGTCTATTTAGACCTAGATATCCTTTCGTCTACTTCCTATTACACTTCCCTCAACCACTCCAAAGCTAACCTTGTCAGACAAAGTAAGGACTACAAAAGCTGAATAATGGCAAGAGATTGGCATACTTATGACTCTTTAGTCACTACCAGTCTACCCTATCATCTGGGGCCCTAATCAGGGAGTTCTGGAATTCCCACACAGATATGATGGGCCTAGTCCTCTAACAGATCCCTCTCACTACTATCACTGGTCACTTCCATCAGGAACAATATAATGGGCCCCTTTGTGGGCCCCTATAGGACCTTGCCCTCAATGTGGATCAATAATGGTAGGGAATGTTCCATTCTCTGAAGGGAGTTTGGACAACATACTCTACCTACTACCCAAGAAAGATGGGTACTAAAATTAGTGCAATGTTCTTAGCTGAGACCACAGAATGCAAGCTCAGACCTACAGGGATGCAGAGGTTACACAAGCTCCTATGCTGAATATGGGTCTCAGGTCAAATTGATGGGGCTTACAGTTAATATTTATATACTTTCCCCATATTTGAGAGCTACTTTCTTCCCTGATCCAGCTTTCTAACTCTTTTTCCAACTATGACCACCATCTCCCCAGACAATAACTTGGGTCCTCCTTCATATTAGATGTGACACTCAGGCAAAAACTAGTAAAGTCATGGGCCCTCTGAAACATACCTAAAATAGACCTACTAGCTTTTTCCAAAATGGAGACCCTAAATCTTCATCTGCAACATTATTGACTTTAGGTTCATGATTAGTCAACAATTTGTTTGGCTTTATAGGTTAACTCTTTTTTTGGCCACCAGGTCCAGATGCTACCATGATGCCAGCCTGACTGCCCTGGGCAGATGACGTACTATGTGCCCTGGAGCTCCACTTCCCCAGATCCTTGCCCCACTAGGGAAAGCAAGAGACAGGCTGGGACTATAGATTGACCTGCCAATGCCCGTGTCCAGCAGGGAAGCAATTACAGAAGCCAGACTTTCCACCTTATGCACCCCATAATGATCCTGGGTCCATACTCCCAGAGAGATAAAGAATAGGAAAGTTATCAAGGGAGGGGATGGGATGCAGACTTCTGGTGGTGGGAATTGTATGGAATTGTATCCTTCTTATCATATGGTCTTGTCAATATTTCCATCTTATAAATGTAAATTATATAAATTAAAAAAAAAGAAAATTGACTGTATCAATAGAAATACCCTTTTATCCCACTCATAGTCAGAAGTTGAAAAATAAGAACAAAGCAGAAGTTGGACTGGAGTTGGTGTATTGCACCAAAGTAACAGACTTTAGGGTGGGGTTTGGGGAGGGTTTTGGTCCTGGAACATGGTGGCAGAGGAGGACCTAGAGGGGGTTAGACTGTCATCTGGAATATGAGAAATGTTACACCTGAACTACTGTATTTTACTGTCAGCTGTAAACCATTAATCCCCCCAATAAGGAAAAGAAAATTAAAAAAAACAACAAAAACTCAGACCAGAGATGGTACATCAACTGGAAAACTACTGGACTAGCACTAGCCACTCCTGAGTATATACAGGCTGTTAGCCCAAGGAGTCTCCTTAAGACCCTCTCTGTCCAGGAGCCACACGTGTTTGCATTCACCTATGACTTGGTGAGTTCCCAAAGTAATCCTACTCTTGTTGTGTTCTCAGGTGATCCTCTTTGCTATTCCTAGTTGATCAGGCACAAACGCAGTTGCTGCTACCCAATCAACCAAAATTCTTTATGGGGTGCAGAAGGTGGAAGGTCTTCATAACTTCTTACTCCTCTGCTCAGCCTGTTTCTATTTTTCCCCAGTGGATTAGGGATCTACGGAGGTAAGGTTCCAGGACACTTGGTGAAGTTATTTGTCTAGGAAAGTCAGGTTGGCATCACAGTAGCATCTGCAACTTGGTGGCTGAAAAATGGTAAGATATAAACAAATTGTTTAATAATCAGGAATTTAAAGGTAAGAATAGAGCAAATGGAACTAAAGGTCTTTGTATGGGAAAAAGCTAGAAAATCTATTTTAGGTCCATGACTTCAATAGTTTTTGCCTGGCAGCTAACATGCAGGTGGGATGAAAGTATTGTCATAGTTGAGAATAGAGCTAGAAAGCTGGATTAGTGCAGAGAACAGTTCCCAAATATGAGGAAAGCATATAACTACCATTAACTGTAAACCCCATTGATCTGATCTCGGGCTCACATCTATTTGTATTTAACATGGGAGCTTGTGTAACCTCTGCATCCCAGTCCTGAAACTGGTGCTTTCCTTGTTTTTCTTGACTCCTAACATTTGATGGTGCATTTGCTGATCTCAGCCAAATCAGTGCAACCAGTATCACTTTGACCTGTTTCACTTTGGACTGTGTCCAGAGGTGCCAGACCTGGGATGTCAACCCTCTAGCTTTAATACTCTGGTGAGACCTTTCTTAGCTCATGGGACTTGCTAGTTCTTCGGATGGCACACTTCCTAAGAAAGTTACAGATCCTAGATATAGATCAAGGCCCATGAGATAGGGCATATATCCATAGTTATGCATAATTTAGGGGAAAATATATACCTTAAAGTAAAAGTGTACAATAGCGTACCTTGAGACTTAGACTCATTAAGTCAGCAACCAAGTGGAAAGACCTAAAAAAGATACCATAAAGTACTTAATCAGATACCCTCCTCTCCTACCTCCTACTTCACTTCCTCCAATCACTCTAAGTCTTGTCAGATGAAGTAAGGACTACAAAAGCTGGATAAGAGTACAAGAGACCGGCACACTTTAATGATGACCCTTTTGGTTACTACCAGGACAACCAATCATCTGGAGCTCTAGTCAGGGAATCATTGGATTCCCACATAGACCTAGACCTCTAAAAGACCCCTCTGTCCACCATCACTGGTCATCTCTATCAGGAACATCATCATAAACCCCCTTGTGGGCCTCTACGGAACATTGTCCTCAGTGTAGAATCTCAATGGTAGAGACTGCCCCACTCTCTGAAGGGAGGCTGGATCAACCTACTCTGCTATTTGAAGAAGAATGCTCCTGAAATTGAGTGCAGCCTAGAAGGTTCCTGTGACTATGGACTGTATTTTTTTCTTTTTGTGAGATTCATTTATATTTTTTAATATTAGCTAAGACTTTCACATTGAGAGAGAAGCCAGAGCAAAAACTGAGAGCCCCAAGGCATGAGTATTTGAGCTCTACCAATTTCCTGACTGCATAATTGCTATTTTCATAAACCATGTTTATATGATTCAAGTAGTCACAGAGAGAAGGTATATCAAGTAATGTACTATCTGTATATAAGAATATTTTCATAAACCAATAATTTTAGTCTAAACCTGAACTGATCAATTGTTTCAGAAGTATTTTTAAAGTCAAGGACATTTTAAAAAATAATTATTTTTAGAAAGAGACAGAGAAGCAGAGAGGGTGGAAGAGATCATACCACCAAAGTTTCCTTCAGTGTGTTAGGGGCTTAGCTTAAACCTGGGTCTCACCCATGGCAAATCAGCGCACTATCCAATTATTTCTCTGACTCCAGTCAACACTTTAAAAGGCAAGTTTTTCTTAATTATTTAGAGACAAATCCATTAGAAAACAGTTGTTAGTGAGACAAACCAACTTTACACATAATAGCAGTTGGGTAATTATTATGTATAATATGCATTATTATATTTTATCTCTGTATATCAATAAATATTGATACATAATTTATAGATATAAAATATACAAATGATCTCTAGAATTTGCATAAACTACATGTAAATAAATTTAATATTTTACTGAGACCATGACCATAACATTTTTGAAAAATATCCTTATATGGAAAAATGACAAGACTGTAAGGATGCTCCAATTCATTTATAAATTTAATGTGATTATATTTAGAATTTCAGGTGAATTTTAAAATCCAAACTGTCTCAAAAGATGATTACATAGTATAAGGAGAACTTTTCTCTTCCCCATAATATTCATTCCCACACCCTTAAAATGAGCACTTAAAATAATCTAACAATCTTTTGTCTATTCTTCTAGGAATCTCGTATGTAAGATATAAGCTACATATTTGCATACGTATGAACATGCACACACACACTCCTATCCTTTTTCTGACTTTTTTTTAAATTATAGGATAGATAATATCATACATATTACTCTACAACTTGTTTTTTTCACTTAATATATCTTGGGCATTTTCCCATAGCAAAACATATGTTCTCAAGTGAATTTTAACTTAATAAAGTGATTCTGAAGTATATAAATAACAGTTACAGTAGTCCAGAGGATAGCACAATCATTGGAGTGCTGGACTTATGAACATGAAGCCATGAGTTTGATTCCCAGCATTGCAGATGCCAGAGTGATGCTGTGGTTCTCTCTCTCTTCACTTTATCATTAGTACAGGAAAAAAAAAATGGTAAGAATGAACAAGAAAACTTTGGAAAGTTACTTACCAAAGAGGGACATGCAGCAGATATAAGAATATAAATAAAAAATTTTAAAAATCAGGGAGACAGTATAATGGTGATGTAAATAATGTTCATGACTGTGGCTCTAAGGCTCCAAGTTCTATCCATGGCATCACCATAAACCAGAGCTGAGCAGTACTCATGGGAAAAATAAAAGAAAAAAGAATAGAACATTAAAGTATGAAAGGTAAAGAACAGAGCAATCAGTGGAACAAAAATTAAGTCAGGAATGGATCCTAGAGTATAAAACTTTTTAGATTCATCAAAACCACCTTATTATTATTACAAGGGATTAAAATCCAGAGTCTTTTGAAATGAATAGAAAAATTACATTATTCAATAGATGTTCAGGGAGAATTGCTTAACAATTAGAAAACATGAACAAATCTGTACCTCACTTAATAAGACAAAGTAAGTTGTAGAATGGCTAAAATATTCAATGGCTATTTCCAGCTCTGACACCATCTCCCCAGATTATACCTTTAGCCCACCTGTATGTTAGCTTTTGGGCTCAGGCAAAAATTAAAGTCATGGGGCCCTTGGAATATATCTAAAATAGACCTACCAGCTTTTTCCAATCTCACTTGCTATATTCTTACCTGTAGGCTCCTGATTATTAAACAATTTGTTCTTCTTTATATCTTTAAAAAAATTTTTTTTTAAATTTATAACAAGGAAACATTGATGAAACCATAGGATAAGAGGGGTACACTTCATACAATTCCCACCATCAGACCTCCATATCCCATCCCCTCCCCTGACAGCTTTCCTATTCTTTATATCTTAATGCTTTTTCAGACAACAAGTTGCAGATGCAACCTGACTTCCGGAATGTACACTGGAACTCCACCTCTCCAGAGCCCTGCTCCACTAGGGAAAGAGAAACAGGCTGGGAGTATGGATTGACCTGTCAATGCCCATGTCCACGGGAGAGGTAATTACAGAGGCCAGACCTTCCACCATCTGCACCCCATAATGATCCGGGGTCCATGCTCCCAGAGGGATGGATAAAGAATAGGAAAGCTTCCAATGGAGGGGATGGGATATGGAACTCTGGTGGTGGGAATTGTGTGGAATTGTAAACTCTTATCCTACAGGCTTGTCGATCATTACTAAATCAATAAAAAAATAGGAAAAAATTAAATGGCATGAAAATTTAAACAACAAAACAAAGTCATCAAATATATGGGAGAAAACATAAGCAAATGACTAATATTTGTGAGGAATATATTATGCTCTGCCAGCTAAGGGAGAAATTCTAATGAAGACATTTGAGAAACTGATAATTAAAAATGAAACTGTCAATAAAAAATACACTAGTTCAGAAAAATACTTGCAAAATGTATGGCACAGCATTACTATGTTATTATATAAGGAATTATCAGATTAACTAAAAAAATAAACATCTTCATAGAAAAAAAGGATGATATATAGGATAAAGCAAGCCAAAGCATACAGGAAAAGTGGCAAATAAATATAAATATTAAAAATTTTTAAGTGGCCTGGGAAGTGGCACAGCAGTAGAAATTTGGACTTGTAATTTTGAAGTCCTGAGTTCAGTCCCTAGAACCAGAACCAAACTCAAGTAAAGTACTGCTATGGCCTTTCTCTACCTATCTACTTGATTAAAATTTTAAAAAATCTTAAAAGAAAAAGCATTACTTTCCCGGGGGTGGGGATAAGGATCAATATGCACTTAATTTTCATGTATAAGACCTCAGAGATCTTAGATTCAACCATTAGCACCATGATAAGTCAGAGTTGAACAGTACGCTGGTATGTATCTCTTTGCTTGTCTTCTCTTACTCAAAAAAATAAATCTTTAAAAATAAGTAATTAATTTCAAATAAGGTAACAAAAAACTAAAAGAGCAACTTTCAAAAACAATCAAATAGAGAAGATTAAAACTTGATAACATTTAGTGTTGGAGAAGACATGGATAAATGAAAAACCTTACACATTTCCATTTTAAAAAATATTTAGCCTATGTATCAAAATTTATTTTAAAAAGTTATTGATCCTGAATTTCCCTCTTTAGAAAATTATCTGAAAGAATTATAGATTAGGCAAATATTGTTTACAAAGACGTCCATCACATTATTTACAATATTAGAAAGTTAGAAACCATTAAAAATTTACAGTGCTTGAACATGTTAGATAAACAATTAGATAAATAATCTATATACTCACCCAGAGGAATTCTATTAGTAACTATCTAATGACATGGGAAAATGCTAGCTATATATTTTAAATGTGTAATTCACAAATAAATCACGTCATATATTCTATTTATTTTAATATATATCAGTACATATAAAATATGCTATAATAATGTGCATTAAAATATTAACAGCCAGGTGGTAAATGATTTTTATTTTATTACATTATCCCCATAATTTCCACATTAAACATTTATTAATTTTATACTAAAATAATGCCATTAAAATTAATTAAGCAAATGTTAATGATACAGATATTGAAATTAATGTTTTTCCTCAAGTTGCTTTGGGTTTTGTGTTGTTTATGCATAATCTAAGTTGGGTTTGTTTAAAAACAAAGTAGGTAATTTGTTTAAAAGAAAATCAGTCATACTTTTGGGGTTCAGGTAGTAGCGCAGTGTGTTAAGCATAGGTGGCACAAAGCACCAGGATTGGTATTAAGGATCCTGGTTCGAGCCCATGGCTCCCCACCTGCAGGGGAGTCAATTCACAGGCGGTGAAGCAGGTCTGCAGGTGTCTATCTTTCTCTCCCCCTCTCTGTCTTCCCCTCCTCTCTCCATTTCTCTCTGTCCTACCCAACAAAGACAACATCAATAACAACAACAATAATAACTACAACAAAGTCAACAACAAAAAAGGGAAAATAAATAATAAAATAAATATTAAAAAAAAAGAAAATCAGCTCTCCTCTCCTCTCCCGAATCAACTAGGAATACCAAAGGAGACCACCTGGGACGGCAACAAGACAGGACTAGAACAACTACAGGAACCCACCAAATCACTGGTGAGTGCAAACACGTGGCTGGTGACAGAGAGGAGCCTAGGGAGAGACTAAGTGGCTGGTAACAGTCTGACGGTCTATCAGTTGAGACACCACCTCCAGTCTGTTCCACCAACAAGGGGACAGCTGAAGGGAGGAGAGGACTCCCCGGAGACTCACCAAGTGCAACCCTGAGTCTCCATTGCTACTGCCCTCAGAATCTGGAGCAGCAGCAGGGAGGGACACCGGGGGACAGAGATCTAACCAGGAAATTCAGGAGAAGACCTATACCGTGGTGGCATAGCTGTGGGGCTGTGAAAGCCTCTTTGTATAATCACTGGACTATCTCTGCCACACCCTGCCTTCTCTCTCGGTCAGGAGTCAGTGATTAAGTTAAGAAACCTACTTATAGTGAGAAGCCCTCAGGCTCCCATACCCTACAGAGAAGAAAAATAAATAAATAAATAAAGAGGCTTTTAAATCACTGAGTTCCAACTCAGGGATTAAAACACTATTGAAACAACTGTTAACTTCCACCACTGTGAACTCTTTAATTGCCTTACTTAGACACAAGTCAATCCAGGAAATAGTGATCAGTAATTTGAAAAGTATTAAGAGAGGCAACTCATAACATAATATATAAAATGGGTAAACCAGCAAGAAGAAATATTGGAGAAACTAACCAGGACAACAGTCCTGCTAAAAGCCCCCCAAAAGGTGAAGCACAAAATAACGCGTTCAACATCTAAACATTAGCTAAGGAAATAATCACAGGAGTGAGTAAAGAGTTTGAAAGAATTGTAATCAGAAATATAGGAACAACAAATGAGACTCTGGAAGAAAACACTAACTACCTCAAAGTTACTAGATAGCTGAAAGCTGAAATAGCTGAGCTAAGAACACAACTAGCTGAACAAGCTAAAACAGTATCAGAACAGGGTAACAAAATAGATGAACTCCAGAAAGCAGTAGAGGGCAGAGAGAATAGAATCAATGAGGCTGAAGACAGAATTAGCAAGATCGTGGACGAATTGGAGTCAACTAAAAAAGAAGTAAGAGATCTCAAAAAGAGACTAAAGATGCTGAAAACAACAACAGAGACCTATGGGATGACTCCAAAAGAAACAATATATGCATTATTGGCTTACCAGAGGAAGAATGAGAGGGAGAGGAAGAAAGCATTCTTCAGGCCATAATAGTTGAAAACTTCTCTAGTCTAGACAACATCAAGACATAAAGATTCAAGAAGCCCAGAGGGTCCCAAACAGAATTAACCCAGACTTAAAGACACCAAGACACACCGTATTTAGAATGGAAAGGAATAAGGATAAAGAAAGGATCCTGAAGGCCGCAAGAGAAAAAACAGAGTCACCTACAGAGGAAAACCCATAAGATTAGCAGCAGACTTCTCCACACAAACACTACAGGCCAGAAGAGAATGGCAAGATATCTATTGAGTGCTCAATGAGAAAGGCTTTCAGCCAAGAATACTATATCCTGCTAGACTGTCATTCAGACTAGATGGAGGCATCAAAACCTTCTCAGACAAGCAACAGTTGAAGGAAGCAACTATCACCAAGCCTGCTCTGAAAGAAGCACTGGAAGGTCTCCTATAAACAGTCAGATCATCATAAATAGGACATATATCAAAACACTCTAAAACTCTACAAGAATGGCGTTAAAATATCTTCAATCTTTGATATCAATAAATGTCAATGGCCTGAACTCACCTATTAAAAGACACAGAGTAGGAAGATGGATCAGAAAATACAACCCAACAATATGCTGTCTACAGGAAACCCACCTAACTCAACAAGACAAACACAGACTTAAAGTGAAAGGACGGAAAACTATCATATAAGCCAAAGGCCCACAAAAAAGGGCAGGAACAGCTATTCTCATATCTGACATGATAGACTTTAAAATAGATAAGATTAAAAAAGATAGGAATGGACACTACTTAATCCTCAGAGGATCAGTCAGTCAAGAGGACTTAACAATTATTAACATCTATGCACCCAATGAGAAGCCATCTAAATACACCAAACGTCTACTGAAAGAGCTACAGCAATATATTAACAGCAACACAGTCATAGTAGGGGACTTCAACACCCCACTCTCTCAACTTGACAGATCATCCAGGCAAAAAATCAATAAAGACATAAGGGAGCTAAATGAAGAGATAGATAAACTAGAACTATTGGACATTTTCAGAGTCATTCATCCCAAGAAACGGGAATACACATTTTACATTATTTTTTAAATCCACATGGGTCATTCTCAAGGATAGACCATATGTTAGGCCACAAAGACAGCATCAGCCAATTCAAGAGCATTGAAATCATCCCAAGCATCTTCTCAGACCACAGTGGAATTAAACTAACACTTAACAATCAACAAAAGATTAGTAATAGTCCCAAAATGTGGAAGCTCAACAGTACAGTTCTTAACAACCTCTGGCTCGAAGAGGAAATCAAGGAAGAAATCAAAATGTTTTGAGACTTCAATGAAAATGAAGACACTAGATATCAAAATATTTGGGACACAGGTAAGGTAGTACTGAGAGGGAAGTTCATAGCTATACAAGCACACATTGGGAAACAAGAAAAAGCACAAATAAACAGCCTGATTGTACATCTTAAAGACCTAGAAGTAGAAGAACAAAGGAACCCTAAAGCAACCAGAGGACAGAAATCACTAAAGTTAGGGCAGAAATAAATAACATTGAGAATAGGAAAACCATACAAAAGATCAACGAAAGTAAATGTTGGTTCTTTGAAAGAGTGAACAAAATCAACAAACCTTTAGCCAGACTCACAAAACAAAAAAGGGAGAAGACCCAAATAAATCAGATAGTAAATGAAAGAGGAGATATCACAACAGACACCACAGAAATTCAACATATCATGCGAGGCTTCTATGAATAACTATATGCCACCAAGCTAGAGAACCTGGAAGAAATGGATGATTTCCTAGAGACCTACCAACTTCCAAAACTAAGTAAAGAGGAAGTGGAAAACATGAACAGGCCCATCACAGCTAATGAAATTGAAACAGTTTTCAAAAATCTTCCCAAAATAAAAGTTCTGAATCAGATGGTTTTACAAATGAATTCTATAAAACCTTCAAAGAAGAACTAATACCTCTACTTTTAAAAGTCTTCCAGAAGATTGAAGACACTGGAATACTCCCTGCCAGCTTCTATGAAGCTAACATCACCCTGATACCAAAAGCAGACAGGGACACGACCAAAAAAGAAAACTACAGACCAATATCTCTCATGAACATAGATGCTAAGATACTGAGCAAAATTCTAGCCAACCGGATACAGCAGTATATCAAAAAGATTGTTCATCATGGAATTGGCATATTGCACCCAAGTAAAAGACTCTGGGGTGGGTGGGTGGGGAGAATACAGGTCCATGAAGGATGATAAATGACATAGTGGGGGTTGTATTGTTAAATGGGAAACTGGGGAATGTTATGCATGTACAAACTATTGTATTTACTGTTGAATGAAAAACATTAATTCCCAATAAAGAAATAAGTTAAAAAAATAAAATAAAAATAAAATAAATAATAAAGGCATTGTGCTCCCGCTCAAAAAAAAAAAAAGATTGTTCATCATGACCAAGTGGGGTTTATCCTAGGCATGCAAGGTTGGTTTAATATATGTAAATAAATCAATGTGATCCACCACATCAACAAAAGCAAGACCATAAACCACATGGTCATATCAATAGATGCAGAGAAAGCCTTTGACAAAATCCAACATCCCTTTATGATCAAAACACTACAAAAAATGGGAATAAATGGAAAATTCCTGGAGATAGTGGAGTCTATATATAGCAAACCTATAGCCAACATCATAATCAATGGTGAAAAACTGGAAGCATTTCCACTCAAATCAGGTACTAGACAGGGCTGCCCACTATCACCATTACTATTCAACATAATGTTGGAAGTTCTTGCCATAGCAATCAGGCGGGAGCAAGGAATTAAAGGGATACAGATTGGAAGAGAAGAAGTCAAACTCTCCCTTTTTGCAGATGACATGATAGTATACACAGAAAAACCTAAGGAATCCATCAAGAAGCTTTTGGAAATCATCAGGCAATACAGTAAAGTGTCAGGCTACAAAATTAAGATTCAAAAGTCAGTGGCATTCCTCTATGCAAACACTAAGTTAGAAGAAATTGAAATCCAGAAATCAATTCCTTTTACTATAGCAACAAAAACAATAAAATATCTAGGAGTAAACCTAACCAAAAAAGTGAAAGACTTATATACTGAAAATTATGAGTCACTACTCAAGGAAATTGAAAAAGACACAAAGAAGTGGAAAGATATTCCATGTTCATGGGTTGGAAGAATTAACATCATCAAAATGAATATACTACCCAGAGCCATCTACAAATTTAATGCTATCCCCATCAAGATCCCAAGCACATTTTTTAGGAGAACAGAAAAAAAATGCTACAAATCTTTATCTGGAACCAGAAAAGACCTAGAATTGCCAAAACAATCTTGAGAAAAAAGAACAGAACCGGAGGCATCACACTGCCAGATCTCAAACTATATTATAGGGCTGCTGTCATCAAAACTGCTTGGTACTGGAACATGAATAGACACACTGACCAGTGGAATAGAATTGAGAGCCCAGAAATGAGGCCCCACACCTATGGACATCTAATCTTTGACAAAGGTGCCCAGACTACTACATGGGGAAAGCAGAGTCTCTTCAACAAATGGTGTTGGAAACAATGGGTTGAAACATGCAGAAGAATGAAAATGAATCACTGTATTTCACCAAATACAAAAGTAAATTCCAAGTGGATCAAGGACTTGGATGTTAGACTACAAACTATCAGACACTTTGAAGAAAATATTGGCAGAACTCTTTTCTGCATAAATTTTAACGACATCTTCAATGAAATGAATCCAGTTACAAAGAAGACTAAGGCAAGTATAAAGCTATGGGACTACATCAAATTAAAAAGCTTCTTCACAGCAAAAGAAACCACTACCCCCAAACCAAGAGACCCTTCACGGAATGGGAGAAGATCTTTACATGCCATACATCAGACAAGAGTTTAATAACTAACATATATAAAGAGCTTGTCAAACTCAACAACAAGACAACAAATAACCCCACCCAAAAATGGGGGGAGGACATGGACAGAATATTCACCACAGAAGAGATCCAAAAGGCCAAGAAACACATGAAAAAGTGCTCCAAGTCTCTGATTGTCAGAGAAATGCAAATAAAGATACAAATGAACGAGATACCACTTCACTCCTGTGAGAATGTTATACATCAAAATAGGTAACAGCAGCAAATGCTGGAGAGGGTGTAGGGTCAAAGGAACCCTCTTACACTGCTGGTGGGAATGTAAATTGGTCCAACCTCTGTGGAGAACAGTCTGGAGAACTCTCAGAAGGCTAGAAATGGACTTACCCTATGATCCTGCAATTCCTCTCCAACATATCCATCCAAAAAGATGTGTGTACACATATGTTCTTGGCAGCACAATTTGTAATAGCCAAAACCTGGAAGAAACCCAGGTGTCCAACAACTGATGAATGGCTGAGCAAGTTGTGGTCTATATACACAATGGAATACTACTCAGCTGTAAAAATGGTGACTTCACCGTTTTCAGCCGATCTTGGATGGACCTTGAAAAATTCATGTTCAGTGAAATAAGTCAGAAACAGAAGGATGAATATGGGATGATCTCACTCTCAGGCAGAAGCTGAAAAACAAGATCAGTAAAGAAAACCCAAGTAGAACCTGAACTGGAACTGGCATATTGCAACCAAAGTAAAAAACTCTGGGGTGGGTGGGTGGGGAGAATACAGGTCCAAAAAGGATTCAGAGCACCTAGTGGGGGTTGTATTGTTATATGGGAAACCGGGGAATGTTATGCATGTACAAACTATTATACTTACTGTTGAATGTAAAACATTAATTCCCCAATAAAAAAAAAAAGAAAAAGAAAAGCCACTATGGTCATTATCTCTGTCTTCTACAATGTGTGTAGATGAACAGAATGACCTTGCGAATAAAATTGGAACAAACTCAGTGTTTGAAAGAGGCCAGCCTCAGATGAGAGCAGATCTAGAGAGCTGACAGAAGAATGAAGTGGTATTCTTCACCAGATAAACCAAGATAGGTATTATGAACATGGAGTGTCATTAAAAAAATAAAATAAAATCAAATAAACTATTAGAGTAAAATTACATTTTGATTTTTTTAAAATAGTAATTGTAAGACAAAAATCATAGAGTTGAAATATGCAATATTTTTATTTTTATAAATGAAACAGGTGATTATTAGAAGGTAAAGAATTAAATTTGCTTTGTGTACTTTTAACTCCAGTGTAAATGGCTCCTATTCAAATTATATTATGTAACTCAACTTTATTATTTTTTATAAATACTTTTATTATTAGATAGAGACATAAATATTTTGAGAGGAGAGAGGCAGATAGAGAAGGGAGGAGACAGAGAGACACAGGTAGCTCTGCATCACCACTTGTGAAGCTTTCCCCCTGCAGGTGGGGACCAAAGGCTTGAAACTAGGACCTTGCATACTGTAATGTGTGTGCTTAGCCAGGTGTGCCACCACCTGACCCCTCAACTTTGTTTTTTAATTATAGGGAGTGCAAATAAGTAAATTTTATAACAATATTCTCCAACAATCCATTTTTGAATAAAAAATTTCTAAATATTTTACCATATCTTATCCCTAGGGAACAAGCAATGCTATAAGTATGGCAAATAACTTGTAAGAGAACTCTGTTCTTTCTAGAAAATATTGGCTCTCTGAATTGCTGACAAATATGAATATAGGTCACACTGATAATAAAATGTAAATTTAATGTAATACTGAAGTGCAAAACAGCTAGTCAAAAACTACTCATATACAAATTGTTTTCTTTTATTTGCTACTATTATTAGTAAAATAAATCACACAAATATCAAATCATTTATTAATATAAAACTTTGACTCCAGATGACAAACCATATACATGATCTCCTTTTAGGATCTGATTTTAGTCATGACTAATTGACCTAGCAGTATGATATGCAACAACCTTCATAAAATGTAAACAGTAGGGGGTAAATTCCAAGCACAGCTTTGAAAGGGAAGTGCAACTCATTTTCTCTAACTCAGACACCTTTTTAACACTTCACTCCATTCTCCATCTAAAACCAGGTGCTGTCCCAAAGGAGAAAACACTGCCCTCCAGTGGTCTTCATTGCAGAAATGGAAATAGTTTCAAGGTGCCATGATTGCAATATTTATATAAAAACATAGTGTATTTATCTAGTCTCATTTCTTAATATAGTTCTTGAAATGAAAATTATCTCTTCAAGCATAAGAACAAACTTTCCAAGGCAAATTTTAATGTATAGGCCATTATTCCAGTTAAATAAAAAATTTAGGTAGATGATTATGACTTTCTGACCCTCCCTAAACCAGCTATTTGACTATCATAATTAGATTATATTATAACCTATAGCTTCTCATTTCATAGATAAGGAAGAAGTGATTTCATATCTATGTTTCCCTTGTTGGCCAATTTTTTAGCTAAAAGACATTTAAAATTGTACAGCAGGCAGAACCCCAGGGGACTGAGTAGTGTTCCAACATCCTTAAAGGCTTTCCATCACTTGAAAAACCAAAATTTTCCTCCTGTTTCTTAAACTAACCAAAGTAGGCAAAAGCAATTTTAAAAGTCTTTGTGTCTAGCATTGGAACTTTCTCATATTTCACACCATTATATAAATGTCACTCTAACCTATATGTATCACAAATGCTACGCTAAATTAGGGCCAAATTTGCAACCTAGTTTAACTGGGTTTCCTCTTTTTGCAAATGCAGTTTTTGTGTCTGCATTTAGCAATGCATACAAAACTGTCCTTGTAGCTAACTGCTTCGAATTGCTAAATTTGAGGATGGATGTGTAGATCACTAGAGTTTTTATGCATGTGCCAAAGCAATCCTGATTCTAGTTACTTAAAGACTTCCTAATCAGATAGACTTCAACTACGTTGCTAAATTCTTGTACTACTCCATTGACTCTCTGTGGTTTAGTAGAGGAAAAAAAAGAAAAGGAATTTAAAGCTGGGAGAGATATTTCTCTAACCTCCTCCAAATCTTTGGGCACCAGAGTGGAAATAACACATGTGATCAGAGTGTGGACTTCAGAGTTCCACAGCCCTAAAGGCTCATCCATTACCAGTTATGTCGACTTATGACTTCTTTCTTTCTCATCAGTAAAATAAAGTAATGCCAATTTCTTGAAGAGGCAATTATGATGGAATCAAGGAATGCATGTGAAGTGTATCTCAGAGCAATAGCTTACTATAAGGAGAAAGTATTTTTAAATTTTTATATATATATTTAAATTTTTTTCAAATTTATTTTTCAAATTTTTATTTATTTCCTTTTGTTGCCCTTGTTTTTATTGTTGTACTTATTATTGTTATTGATGTCATTGTTGTTGGATAGGACAGAGAGAAATGGAGAGAGAAGGGGAAGACGGGGAGAGAAAGATAGACACCTGCAGACATGCCTCACCTCTTGTGAAGCGACTCACCTGGGATCCTTCCGCTGGTCCTTGTGCTTTGAGCCACGTGCGCTTAACCCTCTGCGTTACCGCCAGATTCCCAGGAGAAAATAGTTTTATTATTCTATTGCAATGAATTCTTGAACTATTAAACCAATGATTGAGTACATTTCCAAGAGGCATGCTTTTCTAAAAAAAAAATTTACCCTTTTTATTATTTTAAGTAAAATCTCAACTCAATTTACTATAGAGAAAATGTCCTGAGTTCTCCAGATAAGTTCTTCAAAAAATGTGATCCCATGCTAAGTTAAAATATTTTAATATCATAGTGTTCAAATATGGCACCTTTAAGTATTAGCTGAACTTTTTTCTCATTCTCACAGAAGATGGATTATCAGAAAAATCCTGATATATTTATTTTTGATTTTGTATTCAAAGATGTGTTGACTTTTCCAACAGCCCAATATTATATGTTCATCTGGATTCACAAGGCACATTAGAGTTTTAAACAACAAACATAAAAAATCATAAGTATTTTGAAATTGATATAGCAATTAGACACATTTGACTATATTCCAATAAGTTATAAAGTTTTCATACTTGAGTGTATAAAGTTCCATTATCAAACCAATTCTGGTTATTTAGCTCAATTTAGAAAATGGACACCAGAGAAAATATATTGCCTCCTTAGAGACATTTATGTATCAGACCTTCAGAAGAGAAAAAAAAAACAAAACCCACAGACACATTTTAATGAGATATGTTAAAAGGCTTCTCTTTTTCAGGAATTGTGGTATTGAGTTTTTACTGAGCCATAGTTCCATAGTTTCTTGTCCACTTCCCTCATATCTACAACAGCATTAAGCACAGTTTCTATGTGTATAAGTTGATTGAATGCTGTCTTTACTGCCCAGGATGCCTCACCAATCATCTCATTATAAACTCTGCATCTTATAATATAGAATCTTTGATTAATCACAATACTTCTAATGTAGTCGGATTGCTTAAGATTTAAAACAGCTAAGACACACTGAATTGAAAATTACAATAGTATATAAAGTCAGTATATTTGTCAAACTCTTAAAATTTTTGGTGAAGCTCTATTAAAGATAAAGCAAAGTAAGTATAGTTAGATATTTATCATAATAGTGTATGTGCTACATGAAAGTGTGTATAAGCATTATCCATGTGTCAATAACTGGGGAGAAAATCCACTCTGAATGTAAAAGTTACAGCTACTCTAAATTAATCTCAAAATATGACAAACATGAAATTGTGACAATCAGAATTTTAAAAAATGCATCATTTTTGTAGCAGAACCAAATTTATCTAAATCAGAACACTTTTTCTGGGTATAATTACATTATAATTCTCTACCTTGACAGATGACAATTTTAGAAAACTCTAAATACAACTTCTACTATATGCACTAAAATAAAATGTAACAGATAGACAACTCACCATAGTATAAGTAACACATTTAAATTTAGTAATTTATTTTCCAGGTGGAAACCAGGCTTCTTGGAAGACTTCAAACTATGCCAAATGGTCTGATTTTACCATAGAGGTAGGCACTAAGGGACTAAATTTACTTCTGTGTAATTTTTCTTAACTACATTTTACATGCAAATGTCTATACAACTGTGTTAATGAAGTTATAGGAAAGAAAGTTGGCATTCTCACTTTTCTGCTTTATTCAAAAGCTACTTTTCAATTGACTTGCTATATATCATTTTCAGTTATTCATAAGAAAATGGAAGAGTCTAACAAGGAGTTCAAATTAGATCACAAGTTAAGAATAATATATTACTTATGAATAGAATCTAGGTTTGACTTTTTTTTTCTTCTATATCTTATAAGCACAGTCTACTAAACTGGAGTTGGTTTAGAGGAAAGAATTTTGTTATTGGGGGTTCAAATGATTCTGTACTTTAAATGAGATTGGATGCTTAATTGATAGTAATGCAAAAATCCTTTTTTCCCCCAAGAAATATAAACAAATATGTTTAAATTTTACATGGCTGAATTGACTTTTCCATTAAAAACTTTGCATTGTGCTTCAAAGTCCAAATTGACAATGAAAGTGTACAGTGTCACTTCTTCTGGAATGTTAGTAGTCCAAAACTTGTCTCACGAGTATAAGAGAAATGTCCCTGGGATGTATGAAAAATAATGTTTTTGAACTAAAGACAGTTGATTTGCAATAAAACAGAAAGTAATAATGACATAAGTGTAAGCAATAAAAGGAGAAAAAGGCAAAAAATAATGGATGTAACTCAGCACTCATGACATATATTATATCCAGAATTGATACACTCTCACCCTGAAACATTCAGAAAACTAAAGCAAAACAAAACCTCTGCCACCCTCATACACTGAAGGGAATCAGGATACTGACCTAATTTTTAAACTCCTGGAACTGGGAAGTATTTGTAAATGCCCAACACCAAGATTTCTGAAACCTTCCACATCCCAGAGACAGGCAGGTTTTCAACCAGGGAAGCATGACTATTAAGAATTCACAGATTATTTGAAACATTTGCTAATCATGCCCCCCCCCCTGCAGCCCCCACTTCTGTGCTAGAGGGATACAGAAAAAGGGAGTGGGAGAGCAAAACTTAAAGCATTGGGGAAAGCCTACTGTGAAAATGTTAGGCCCTTCTTGGGACTTAGGTTGTCACCCTCATCCCAGCCACAACTATTTTATGATTGTTCCAGGGAAGGCAGTGTATTTGGGGTGGGAAGGGCTCAGGATGTTAAGAAATTTAACAAATTCTTATGGCTTCTTTTCCTTTAGACAGAGTGTTGTGTTTGTACATGCTGAGCAACATAAATCACAAATCTTGCTGGATTTCAGCAAAATGCTGTGTGAAGCTTATAAACGGCATTCCTGTCAAGGGGAAAAAGAGACAGACAGAAATCAAGACAGAGACAGGCAGCACCCCCAGGATGTGAAGTTTGTTCCTACTACAAGCTGTAGTTGAAGGAAATGATGACATCCAGAACAAAATGTCTTTTTCACAAAGATGATGAAACTTTTGCTTTGTGATCTCTGTATATAGAAAGATCAGTGGGAAAGACTTAATTTTCTCCTTTATTGGAATAAAAAATATACACGCTTTTTAGTTATTTTAAACTTCTCTGGTAGAGTCCATTGTTGCTTTACAAGAAACACAAAACTTAGCAAGACAACAAAGACTTGATCTGCAGGAGAGTAGGTAATAAAGAGCAAGTCCTCTCCAGAGGGTAATTAATCTTTAGTCATTCATTCTAGAAGTCCTAGTTACAGTTGAGGTTAATATTCAGGTAGCTTCTTTCTATTTTCTTTAAAATTTTTTAAACATTTTTTTTTTTTACAGAATGTTATACTATTAATTGCCAATTTGCATATGTGTGCAGCTGCTGTTTTGGCTCTGAACTCAATCCGATAAGCTTGCTGGAGGTATCGCAGAGCACTTGGCAGCTTTCCTATTTGAAAAGAAAGCCTTTCCCCACTACAGAACAGCTGATCGTCTATCAGCGATAGACCCCGATGGCGTGAATTACAATTACACTACTTTTCACACTAAATCTGGGTGATAGCTACTTGGAAAGAAGTTTCATCATTTTTTACCACAAACTGGAAAAAGAATTACATGGTCATGCTGTGCTTTTAAAGGCAGTTTGGTTCACTTTTGTCTATTTAACACCTAATTCCAAGAAGTCCATAGGCATCCAGAGATCTGAATGGCGCATAATGAATTCACTGTTTAGATTGAAGATTTAAAAAATCTACCTCAAATTACATTTATTAACAAGGCGACCAGGAAGTGTTAAAGTTGTTAGACGCTTCATTTATTAAATAATTTGTGGGTATTTTCAGTTGTCATATCTAGAGTCATGGGGTTTGCTTATTTTTTTTTAATTAGCAATCCAAAACAATGCTACTGCAATTTAACAATTCATCACATAATCTTGGGCTCTTCAGTTCAGCTGTTAATGTTAGATAATTCAGATTGTTATTTTGATCTGTTTATAAATGATTTAGGCTGCATTGTGCTGTGAGGAGAACTGCAGCAGCTGAGGCTTGAGCTTTCTCATTTTTCTTGCACTACTCTGGAAAGCTGAGGGGCCTTCCAAAAATGCATTTGGAGAGTTTCGCATCTAGCAGGAAGAAATGAGTGATAGGGGCAGGAGGCACTAATAAACTCATTTATCACTATTTGTTAACTATGGTTTTAATTTACATTTCCTGTTGGCTCAGAAAACTGAGGACGGTCTTCTTTGTCAAAATGCATGTTATTAGAATCCTATATCACCCTCATCTTCTGGGATGTTAGAAAGTACTTTTTTTGTACTTGTAGAAACTGACCAATCACTGGAAAATGTTATGACACCCTCAAACATTGCTCTTTCTTTCTCCACTCAGATCCCCTTCCCGCCCATCCTGACATGTAGATCTAAAGAGAGAGATAAAGAGAGAGAGAGAAACCCACCTCAAGCGACAAAAGTGGAACACTCATCCTGACGTAGTTAACTTAAGAGAAAAATAGATTTTGTTTTCCTATTTTAGTCACTAGCTTTATTAGATTTCTCACTCTCACAGATTATCTGAAGACTACCCATTGATTGATCGCCCGTAGAGCTGCATTTGGTGTAAAGAAAAAACTCACAGCTTTATTGGCTCCCAGGAGACAAAACAAACAGAACAAGATATTCATATTAATGCAAACAATGCAACAAATGAGGGGAAGAATCGCCTGGCTGAAGGGAGGCACAGTACAGAGCAGAGCTGCCTGAGGCCTGGAAGGGCCTGGCTACTCTTGACCCTCACCCTCTCACATCCAAACCAAATCGAGGTTTTGGGATCTCTCCAACACCAAGTACTGGTAGCTGCTCACTGGGCAAAAGGGACCCAGGCTCAGTCTCCTAGACTGCATAGCTCTTGGGCCCCATATTGGGTTTTAGTTGGACAGACAGCTGCTATGTCCAGAGGCTTCCATTTCAGCTCAGGCCTCTGGGAAAGGCATTCTTGGGCCTTCCATCCAGGGCAGTGTGGCATTGAAAATACTTAAAGCTCTATTTGCTTTCATTTTTCTTCTCTCCTTAGACTTTCAAGGACCCCATTTGGAATTTCAGTTTCTTTTTGGAGCCAGGTCAGAGGTTGGAGCTTAGAATTCCTGGTGCATCTCCCAACCCACCAGAGGCAGCCTGGAAAGACACCAGGGAACTCTGTGGAAGGGAGGAAACCCTGTGATATGATATACGTTCTCTCTTGCTTTGAAAAGCTCACATTATCATGGAAGAGCCTATATAAACACACATTTAAGCACAACACAAAACATTGTGTAATCAAAGCGAGGGGAGTGGTATGTGCAGCATACGCAGAGAAATTCTTTTTTTTTTTTTTTAAGCGGCACTGAGACTTTTCTTGAAAGAGTGAAAGGAATAAAGAAAATCTAGGCAAAAACAAACAAACATACAAACAAACACATTAGTTCTACACTTAGGTGCCCCTAGCCCAACAAAACAATAAGGGGGAAATTGGCTAAGGAGGACTGGCTTCCACATCTCTATGGTCAATGAGATTAAAAACAGTTTTGCCAAATATTTCATAGGGCATATGTACATTAAACCGTAACTAGGTATCCTGTATTTTTATTTGCTAAATCTAGCAATTCTAATGACAACAACAACAAAAAAGCTTTATTGAAGAAACCATACAGGGAGAAGCAAGACTCATTCTCTGGTATATATTATTCAGGGCAATCAGTATATTTTAAATATAATTTTGCTTGGAAAAGAAAATACTACTACAACATATTTTTCAAGTACATTGTAGGGTAAAAGAAGACAAAAATAACTGAAATAACTTCGAAATGTCTTTGAAATTTTATTGTCACCATGGTTATTGGTGAGATCAATGCCTGCACTATGAATCCACTGCTCATGGTGCCATTTTTTCCCCTGTTTTTTTTCTCTCTGTTTTTATTAGTAGAACATATAAAAATTGAGAGAGGGCTTGAGCCCAGGTCCTTGTACAAGGTAATGTGTGCACTTCACCAGATGTACTATTGCCTGGCCCCCACAAATCTTTTTTTTTTAAAGTTTCAATGTTATATAAAAATATTTTGCATAATCACTATGCCATCTTCCCAGACTGTTAAATTTTTTTTTTTTTTGCTAAACTCTTACTATTGTGATATAGCACTTATTTGTATATTTAGAAAAGAAACAAAAGTGGGAACTTGAAAACTTTAAAAGTGGCAGGTAGGGCAAAGTCTGCTTTGAAATGTATTATGTGCTCTAACTTTAGATCTCACCCAGGCCTTGAAAATATTGACTTTCAAATGCCAATAATAAAACCACAACAAAACAAAACCTAAAAAATACAATGAGTATCTGCAATTTTGAAGTGTGTATAAGTCACAAAGCTGCCTAATGGAGGAAGCCTGCTACCTGCATTTTCCCCCCTCAGTCCTGACAGAGCTGCTTCAAGAAGCCTTATCACCCTGACTGATACTGTGGAGTTCCAATAAGTTAGGCATCCTTTTAAGCAATTGACTTATGGTTGCATGTTTTCACACAGAATGCCCCTTTATCACTAGTGATTAATACTAGTTAATAACTACAAATGGAGAAACTATCTGTCTAATGAGTGCTGTTGTCACTGGAAGAAAGATGTAATTAATACAACATAGTCTACCATAATATAATACCAGAGAGAACTCCTGTTGAATCAAAGGTCATGTCCAGACACGTGAAGGTCAACTCTTAAATCAGATTAACTACTTTGTTTAGAAGCTTGGAAGCTGGTGTAGTGGTAAAGCTCTGGAC
Organism: Erinaceus europaeus; assembly: GCF_950295315.1. Taxonomy (NCBI): domain Eukaryota; kingdom Metazoa; phylum Chordata; class Mammalia; order Eulipotyphla; family Erinaceidae; genus Erinaceus; species Erinaceus europaeus. Next base: position 30,833,422 of record NC_080179.1, read on the forward strand.
TTGCAAGTATGGGGGTCCTGAGTTCAATTCCTGGCACCACATATGCTGGAGTTCTACTCTGGTTCTTTTCCCTACTCCCTCTATTTATAGCTCATGAAACAAATTAAAAATAGATAAATAAATATTAAAGGAAAAAGCTATTTGGTAAGAGAAAGTACTAGTTCTAGTTTATAAAAATTAAAAATATATAGACTCACTTCAAGATTATTCTAGTTTACTAGTTTATTTTTCTTTGTCAGACAGATGCTTACCTTTGATTTAGAATTTGTACTATTAAGAAGGTAGCATTATGGCTTAGGTGTTGTGGTGAGATTTAGCTCCATGTCTTGGAAGCACAAACCCTGTTTAGATTTATCTCCATGTTTTGGAAGCACAAGCCCTGTTTATCTTATCCCCTATCTTAGTTTGTATCTTAAATTATAGAAACCCATTCCAGCACTTGCTATTACCTCGTGGGCTTAGGCTTGAGAAATGCTCAATCCTCAATGAATGGTGCTTCTCCCTTCCCACAGAAATGTTTTGAGGTTGGTGCTAGATAAATTGGTGTGATAAATTGGTAATCATTATGTAAAGATTTCATTCTATGTTCAGGTAATGTCAGACTTCCTACTGTCTCTGTAGTTTACGATAATGGCTAGTCTCATTAAAAAATACATGCTGTAATGATTTAATCTTCCTATGAAGTCAAGTACAAAGCTAGTGAAAAGTATTTTTTTGAGGTGAGGGGTTATTATGGAATAAACAGTAGATTGAAAGGTAGAGGTGCTTAAGTTGGACTCTAGCTGAGTAGGTTTGAAAGCCATACACAAAACAAGTTGAATTAGGCAATCTTTAAGAATTTGTTATTTCTAAAACAATCCTTCATTGAATTAAGTAATAAGTAACAGCCCATCTTTGACACATTAAATTATTTTTTAAAACTATTCATTCTGTAATCCTAAATAACAGGCAGTATGGGCACACTCCAGGTTACAGGCATTACATATTCCAAGAGCGTAATCCAGTGACAGAGATCAGACATATCATGGGGGCCCATAATTATATGCAAATATGGTAGAGAAATGAGTAGGTTAAAGATACACAACCCTGTACAGGGGCCTGGAAATAGCTCCCCTGGTAGAGAACACTTTTTACAATGTGTGAGGACCTAGGCTTGAGTCCTGTACCAGACAGGACAAAGGAGTAACATGTTTAAGAATCTGCTATAGTCCTATTTGGGGACTGACAGTTGGGGGGGGTGGGGTGAGGGAGAAAAAGACTGCAAATAAAGTGGAAGTTAAAAGTTATTTAGTAAATGTATATAGTCTCACTATTTTGAATATTCTACTCCTTAATACATGTCACATGTAGACATTCATCCTCTAGCAGCTCTGGAGCTGGGTGAAGTTGGCAGTCTAGTAACTGGTCATAGAAATGACCTAAGAAACTTGTTTCCTCATGGCCTATCAGTGTTATAAGGTGATGTGTCTTTTAATTTGTGGTTCTCCTTGAACTGTAACAGCAAGTTTTCACTAAACAGACTTCATTCACATTCTGAATCTGGTTTTTGTCTCACACATATTAAATTTTACAAAACAGAAAGAAACAATAGAGCTTATTAGGAAAAACTTGTTTTGAATAGTAAATTAAGCATAATGGAAATAGGCACATGTTTTAGCACAATTCCCCCCCCCCTTTTTTTTACCAATTGAACATTTACATCTTTCCCAAAGTGCTATGATTTTCCCCTTAAGTCTTAAGCTGGCACCACACACTTTCAATAAATGAGACTTATATCACTTGTATCTACTGAGTGAAATCATTTTAATACTGTGTATTCCAAATGCACAGTCTTCCAAAAGAGTTTTAAGGAGTCACCCCTAAACTATTAATCAAATCATCATGGCATTCTGATAATCTAAAGAAATAGCTAATTCAAAGACTGTAAATAAGCTCTCAGTTCTGACTGACTTCAAATTATGCCTTATTCTTAAAGCCTGAAAACCTGTACTTTCAGAGGTATGCTTGACTAGATGGTTTGTTATTGAGAGATATACCCCAGGTGGAGGCATCTAGAAAGCCAATATATTTTCTTTATAACTGGTGTCAAATTGATGTATATATTAAAAAATCTTGGAAATTCATCTCAAAAGGAAGTAACAGCCCAAAGAGCCATATGTTCAGGGAACCTAACAGGTTTCCACTGGGACCAAATTTCACTTCACCTTTTTGTCCTTATGTGCAAATAAAAACTTATCTGTAAGTACACTACTAAAACAATCATGCAAATTTTTGGTCTATAGACTGAGAAGAAATTACACTAAGCCCATAAAAACCAGGATGTTGGAATGCAATAATTTTGATTAGCTGTTATAACTAGCACAACATAGAATCAAACTAAATTTATTTGTGCTCTATATGTTGACTGCTTCAGGAATTCTGTAGAATACCATAGAATTGGGTAATAAAGAAAAGGCTGATAAAGTTCATAAATTCCCAAATTTTGATGTGGCATCTGAATCCCCAAGTTCACATTAATTAATGTAAAGTTACTCCCCTACCCCATTAGATAGATTGTTATTTTAATAGGTTCAGCAGCAAGGAAATTTTGCAAATGCCAGGTAATAATATTCTAGCACAGGAAAGTCTGCAATGCACAGAGGACAAAGAAGTCTGTGAAGTGATTTTTCTAAAGAATGAAGGGAAAAAAAAAGAAAATAAACATTAGTATTCATTTACATACAGTTTTTAATGTAACTTTTCAGAAAATTATCAAATTTGGGCAGGGAGATATTGTAATGGTCATGCAAAAAGACTATTAATGCCTGAGGCATCAAAGATGCTAGGTTCAATCTCCTGCACCACCATAAGCCAGAGCTAAGTAGTGCTCTGGTAAAAAAACAAACAAAAAAATAAATAAACTCCCTCAAACATTCTTTATTATTTTAATGGAGCTTAATAAGTTTGTGCCCACCTATTCATATACCAGGGCATATTCTAAAATAAATAAATGAACAAAAAACAAATCGCTATGAGTCTGGAACAATGATTATATAAAATACCAAAGCTTATTCAAGTCATTCTTATTTTATGGTTTGTGTAGTTTGCAAACTTTTAAAAAATATTTATTTATTTATTTATTCCCTTTCGCTGACCTTATTTTATTGTTGTAGTTATTATTGATGTCGTTGTTGTTGAATAGGACAGAGAGAAATTGAGAGAGGAGGGGGAGACAGAGAGGGGGGAGAAAGATAGACACCTACAGACCTGCTTCAGGGCTTGTGAAGCGACTCCCCTGCAGGTGGGGAGCGCGGGGCTGGAACCAGGAGCCTTAAGCTGGTCCTTGTGCTTTGGGCCACCTGCGCCTAACACTACTAACTAACTGCTAACTAACTGCGCCTAACCCGCTGTGCTTCCGCCCAGTTTGCTAACTTTTATTATGAAACATTACATAGAGAGCAAGGTAGAATTACTACAAACAAAATGCATATACATACACATATATAATTGCTTTATCATAGTTTCACATTTTATATGGATTTTTAAATGAATAATTGAGTTGTAAAGTTAAGAGATGGTAAAGGTCAGCAGAAAAAAGTATGCATGGTTTATTTTTCAGCTGCTTTCCCTTCCATCTATGGCTTGATGGAGGGAAGTTATATTATGTTAATCTAGACACCTGGCCAGCTAAATAGTAGGGAGTGAGTAAGAGGGAACTGTATTCTTATTCAGTCCAAATTTCATCAGTTTTCCGTAGCTGGGTTCCTATTAACCTACTTAGGTCTTCAGGACGTCCATGCTTCGATGGTTTTTCAAATTCACAGGTAGTTAGATAAAGCTGTAGTAGTAAAACTGTAGTAGTAAAATGTGTTTTAAGGTGCAGCTTTGAGCACAGTAGTCAGCTTTGAATCTCAAGTAAAACAAAGAAAGAAAAAAAAAAGGAAATTGTATCAAAAAGTTCAGGTTTTGTGCCTGCCTCAACTGATATAAACATTTTCCGGCAGAGATTCCAGTGGATTCTCTGTGCTGGGACAGTCAGGGGCCTGCTGTTGTGACCAGGTGAGAGAGAACAGCACTGATTGGAGCTTTCAGAGAGGTAAGCTATGCTCTGTCCTCCAGATCTCAGTTGGAGAGGTTGGGTTTCTTAAAGGCTTTTCCTCTCAACTCCCAATAGTCCAATAGTATTATTTTTGGAGGTTTGGACAACTACTTAGTCAAGCCTGGGAAACACAACTAATGCTTAAACTCTTTGTCTACTGGTCTGTGCTTATTCAGTCTTATATAGATAGGTATAGTTCGGTTTGATAGACGGCAGGGAAAGTAAGGAAATGCCCCATGCAATGCCTGAGACTTTGCTGGGGCCTAGTGCTCCTGGGAGGGTGGTGGTCGGGCTGAGCTGGGAACCTATAGCTCTTCTATGGTCTTATGGCCTTTTTGGCCTGGACTCTCTTTCCACCTGGTGAAGACCACGTTGTCCTTCCCGAACCGTCTGCCCATTCATTTTACCGGCAGAAAGCGAGGGGTATGATTGTATAGGTTCTCCAGCCTCTTGTAGATGAGGAACCAAGAATGTGGACCCGGGTCCCCCTCAGCCAGTGGGCGCTCAGCGTAGGCCGCGTTCTGGGGCACCCGCACTTGGCCGCGCTGGGCAGTGGCGCGCTTGCGACTGAGGCCAGCGGCGGGAGCCGGCGGGGATGGGTAGCGGTGGTGGGATCCACTCGCCAGAGGTGGGAAGGACGCACGGGAAAGCCAGGGATCAGGAAGCGGGTGGTGACGGCTAAGGCCCGCTGGAAAGGAGGGAGCGCCGCAGGCGGGAGGAGGGAGAGCGGAGGAGGGAGGCCGAGAGGAAGGAGGGAGCGCGGCAGGCAGGCGGAGGGAGGGCTGATTAGCATGCAGCAGCGCTCGCGCGCCCGGCTCCATTGTTTTAACACCTCCCCTCTCCTCCGCGCCAATCTGTCACCGTTCAGCAGGCGAACGCTGCTGCCTCAAATGCTGCTCTTCTCAAATGAGACGGATAATTAGTTGCCCCGCACGAATGCCGCACTCTTCTCACCCCTGATTGCTATCACCTTCTTGCTCCTGGCAGTTTTGACACCTCGTAATCAGCCTGCTGCTTTTCTCTTTTCTTCCCGACTTCTGCTTCCCTCCCCCATTCCTTCCTAGTTTATTTATTTATTTACTTATTTATTTATATTTTAAATGCAATTCCCGTTCCTATTTGGACGAGGCCTCCGCTGAGTTAACCTTGCGTGCATATATGTGTACATGTATCTGTATATGTAAAACAGGGTGTAAGTGCGTGAGTCGGGGGCCGGCTTGCAGTTTTGCGGGGAAACACTACTTCCACGCGGAGAGAAATCTCTTCTCCTAAAGATATTTTTGGGAAGGGAGGAGTTGGGGAGAGGGACGGGAGGGGAGAGTTGGGGAGACCTCAATTAATGCTTTAAAGATCTCTTAGAAATTAGCAAACTGGGGAGTCTCGGAATCTGCTGTCAGGAGCGTGTTTTCCCCTCTTTCCTCTAACAAGCACTGACAGTCTAATTACTGTAGCTATAAGCAGCTGTCGAGGCAGCAGCCCGGAAGAGAAGGCGCCACAGGCTGAGCGCACCCGCCGGCCCCTGTACCCAGCCCAGCCACACAGACCCGGCGACTCCCGGACGATGGATGAAAAGCGAGGCCCATAGTGCTGAAGGCGGGCCTGAAAGACAGCGGACACGAGTTTCGTCCAGTATTTATAAAGTCTTTACCTTGAAGGTTAAAAGATGTGAAGAAAAAAGGAGGGGATGTGCGGGAGTGGGAAGAACATCTTCCAAGCTTCCAGCCACCCCTTTTCTACCTCTCCGAGCTCTCCCTCCCCCAGTGTTGGTAAAATAACCACGCAACCCGGGGCTGAGGGGGCGGGGTGAGCCAGGCTGGAGTGTAAGAAAGCAGATGTCCCCGCTGGCAGCAGCCTCAGCCTCCGGGGAAAGCTGCACCAGGGGGGCCCTCCCGAGGACATTCACCTCCCACTTCTCAGGCATCCCGCTCACAACTGCCTCGCCTCGGCGGGGGTGGTTTTTTCAGACTCAGCGTTTCGCATGTGCAGCTTTTTTACCTGGGAGCTGTTCTTACCCGGCCACGCTTAGCAGATGCCAAGATGCAGCCCCTGCACGACTCAGTAATGAGACAGAGAGAGAGACCTAGGATGCCCACTCTACCTTTCAAGAGTCTCACTCAGCACCACCTCTGCAGTGGGGGACGGGAGCTTGTTCTTCAGTCTCTCCTTAGTGTACGGCCTTTGTCCTTCATAAGTTGGAGCTTAGGTTAGCACTGGAACCCAAAGAAAATGAGTTCCCTGGCCTTATTAAAAGTCGTGGACTGGGAAAAGGGTGGGTTAGAGGAGAAGAGCAATGATACACATTAATTTTGGACAGTTGGGATATAATTTCCTTTGGCTGTCAGCAGACTGGTAGATGTCAACCCTGTGAGGGCCTCTTCCTCTTCTAGAAGAAATGCAAAAAGAATTTCAACATATAGGTACAGTGGTATATATTCTGACTGGTATACACTGGGAAGTTTTAAAAATTTTGTGTGTGGGAGGAGTGTATCAGAGAGGAGGCTGAGTGGGTGGGAGGTGTGTGTGTTGGGGGGAAGAGACTTGGATAATTGTCTAGGCATTTCCATTCAGCCCCAGTGGCAATGAAAGAAAGATGTACATGTCTCAGAACCCTTCACAGTGAATGCCTAATAATCGCTATGTCACCTTGGTGAGGAAGTTGTCAATGTGATGTGCTTGGCACCTGAGAAGTCAAGGCACAGGCTCATTCTTGTACAGTTAAGGCTTTCCACTGTGGTAGTGAGGCCTGCTCAAATTTCCTATACTCAACTCTCCAGATTTTTGACACTTGCTCCAAAAGAGGCTTAAATTTCTGTTTTGAGAGTTGAAATGGATGTTTATTTCATAAAATGGAAGCAATGCTTCAATGTTAAAAGTCAGGGAAGAGGATTTTAAAGGCAGGAACCACTGGGAAATGAAAGGGAAGTCTCATTTCAAAACAAAATTTTGCAACCTTTTGAATTCGATGTACTTTCTTTTAAATGTCTTTCATTAGCTTCCATAAGGCAGCTAACAATGATTAATAGATTTTATAACAAGAATGTGATCATTTTCTTAGTATAAACTAATAAGCATGATTAGTTTTTACAGGGTTTTAGATTTGCTCCCAATAAATACAAATGTGTTCTCTAGCAAGTTCAGTTTAAAAAATAGTAAATTCAAAGTAATCCACTGGTTGTAACAAATTATCACTGGATCTGGTATCACCCTATCAGGTTACATAAAAGAAAAAGAAAACATAACTTTTATAAGCACCCCCCAGTAGGATTTATTTCCTTTGTTTATTTTTTTCTCAGAAACAAAGAAAGCATTAATGACCACAACATAGGAAACTCCTAATATCTTACTCATTTCATTATGTAGCTGCAGCTATCTACACATAGTTAATGTAAAATCATTTATATTATATTACAAAAATATTCAAGTGTTTAAATAACTCTAGTAGCGACTTTATCATTGGGCAACAGATATCTTAGGTTTGATATTTACTTAGATGCTTATATTGTCTGCCAGTCTCTATTATAGTCTTATTAAAAATGAATAACACCAAAAATGAATACCATCTACTGCATAAATAATCTAAAATTTAATAATAAAATTTTAAGAGTTCCTATAAACATTTGACATTACCAAATTCAATATATTTAACTAGGAATCCAAGCAATCAGCTTAGATATCTGAAACATAAATTATGGTTATGTAATTCCATAGAAGACATAAACAATTTTGAATTGTGACAGTAAACACTGTAAGCATCACAATGAATTATGAATTTGTACAAAAGGATTTTTTTAAGAGATAATAAAAGAAAGTGACAATAACTAGGAAAAAATTCAAATAGCTGTGGTACTGGACTTTTCAATGAATGATACTGAACTAAGTTTATGATCAAGTATTTACAGTACTACAATTGCCAAATCATCACATAGAACTTGATAGGTCTGTTTTCAAATGTATTTTAAGTTTCCCCATTAAAGTGTGAATTAAGATGTCTAAGGAAATCCTCCCTGGATGTAATGGATGGTGGGAAAGCTGCTTGACAGAATTCACATACTTGAGGTATATGCAGTTCTGAGTCTGTGTCGTTCAGTATGGATAAGTCACTGTCTTGATTAGGAAAGGGCTTCCAAATGGGCTGCAGGAAGCAAACAAACAAACAAGCAAACATTTTCTGTTATTTGTCGTGAACATCAACTAGCACTGAACTTCAAATTCAATTTTCCTGAATGGTTATATGCATCTATATGAAATTTCCTAATATGAAAGCAAATTACCTTTCCAGAGTTAACAGGAGGACATGACTTGTCTTTTTCATAAGACGTACAACTCTGATTAAACTGTCAGTTAAAACACATATTCATGTACTTTATCTTCACATATCTGAAAGCCTTCCAGTTCTAATACCAGCAAATTTTAATACTATCATAAGAGCAGTAGTTTTGGAACAACAGCTAATAATTGAGACCTGAAAAAATTAAATTTTATTTTCTCGTAGGAAATTTAGGTTATAGGGACTTTATCATGCATCATATCTTAGATTTGTATATGTGCATGTATTCTAATCAAAAGCAATTTAAATTTTACTACTATCTATAAGTAAATAAACAATGATTAAGTCACAGAGGAATTGGTGTTTTTATTAAAAAAATAAATTTAGGGGTCGGGTGGTAGGCAGTGCAGCAGGTTAAGCGCACATGGCACTAAGCGCAAGGGCCAGTGTAAGGATCCTGGTTTGAGCCCCCAGCTCTCCCCCTGCGGGGTAGTTGCTTCACAGGCAGTGAAGCAGGTCTGCAGGTGTCTGTCTTTCTCTCCCCCTCTCTGTCTTCCCCTCCTCTCTCTACTTCTCTCTGTCCTATCTAACAATGACGACATCAATAACAACAACTACAACAACAATAAAAAAAGACAACAAGGGCAACAAAAGGGGAAATAGATAAATATAAAAAAGTAGTTCTTTCAAAGCACTAAATGATTAGTTGTTTTTTTTAATTTGCAAATATTTAAATTAATAATTCAACAACATTTAACACTGAATGCACATTTCTGACTTTTTAATTTGCTCCTGCTATTTATTTGGTGCACAGTTTGGCCTTCTTTCTTCTTTCCTGTTATTGGATAAAGTGAAATCTGTCAATAGTTGCCCAAATAAAGAATGACGGAAAATTACATTTCAAAAGAACTATCTCATTATAAGCATCACATTATTATCTTTTAAAATAACCTTATTTTTTTTCCCCTAAGAAAAATCTAGGAGAGCAAGATAAAGCAAGTGGTTCAATAGTAGGTGCTCAATAAATGTTAATTGAAATATTTTATTTTCCTGAAATGTTATAAACCAAATTATTTCTTAAAATGGTAGATTACCTTGCTAGATCTCAAATACTGATACTTTGTGGGAAAAAAAATCACTTAAAAGAGACTATTTTGCACTCTTATTACATGTTTATAAGGTAACAGCCTAGTCCAACACCTAATCCAGTGTTAGTTTCTGTTCCCTTACTTTCTCTCATTCTAGTTAGCCAATCATTTACATAAACAGTATACTACTAATTGAAGTATTTGGGTTTCATGACATCACTATCTTAGAAACATTTTACTGGACAGCTGTGTACAGTTGGTATAAGTACACAAAGTCTGTCTAGATACCAAAATACGTTCAAGCGTCAATACAGAGAGCTTCTAATAACACAAACTCAATTCTTTTTGTGACAAGCAGCAGTTTTAATCTTAAAGAATAGTCATACTTAAAAAAAAATATATATGTACTGAAATCTAGGTAAAAGAATTTTCTTTAAAACTAAATAATGGTAATATTAGAAAAAGCAAAAATCTAGTTAACTAGATTTAAATCTTAATGGTTGAAGTTTAAACAAAAAGTACAATTGATTATCATACACTATTCTAATAGGAAACTGACAGAGATATGACTTTTTCTGGAGTAATTAAGATCTCTAAATTAGTAAGAATAGACTTAGAAGCAATTTAGGTAATTTTGGTGACCCAATCTTCTGTCAGGTTATCTTCAATGCTTATATTTATCCTTCGTTAACAGGCACTATCCATTCAGATTTTTTTTTAAATAGAATTCTGTGGGGGTACCTATTACTCACTCAGCAAAAATACATAGAGAAAACCAGAAAGAGTAAAAATAAGCAGATATATTTTAGACTCCATCATACCTGAAAGCATAAAAATGGTGTTAAGAAGTAGTAATTGATATACAGTAAAAATTTGACTTAAGATTAAAATTTCGCTTTGTTATCAAAAACTCTAGAATTTTATATTTGCTATACTAGATTAATAAAAAGCAGCAAAATGTTTTTAAAAGCCCATTTAAAGACATTCTTTGAATCTTAAACTGTAACATGGCCTTCAAAACAAACTAATTTCTTTGCTTTTTCTGCCAAAATATCAATTATCTAACCTTATGCCCCATGTCTTGTGACAGCTCAACACCAATTCTCCTGCATTTTTTAAGCTGAATACTTTTCCATCAAGTTGTAATCACATACCAGCTGTTTCCCTTGCTGTAGCATAAAAAGCAAATGCACAATGCAGGGTGCCATCTACTGAAACATGAATGCACAGACTAACTAGTAAAAGAACAAGCAAGAGAGATAACGGAGAAGAAAGTAACAAGCATTAGAACTGATGCACTTCACAGCTCCCCAGGAATTCTACTTGCAACAAATGAAATTGTTTAATTTGTTTCATTTAGTGGAAACTATAAGTGAGTTTATTATGTAAGATAAGGTACAATGTGAACATAAGTGAATTTATAATTAAATCTTATGTCAGAGTTGCCTACCTTTCCCCACTACTAAAATATACCACAGCGTGACTACCACCTCCTTTATATGCTGATTTAAAAGTCCCTAATCTAAGAGAGTAATGATTAAAAACTGATAAAAGGGTATTTGTCAAGTAGCTAAGTGGCTTTATTTTTAAATTATCTCAAGACAAAGAAATCATGCAATGTTATAGAGACATTTCTATCACTCTGTATTTTCACAATTTTCTGTTTACTGTACACGTTTTTCATTTGCTTTCAGGCATTTTCTTTTTAAACTGAAAGAATAATTCTGTGAGCTTTAGAAACATTAAAGCCTTTGACTAAAACCACACACATGTAGAAACTACTTAAAAACACATTGGGCTGTGTGTTCTGTACTTGATTAGAAATCAAAACCAAAACCTACAGATCTATGTACACTGTGACTGAGTGTGATAGACTTAAGATTTCACTTATTTTGATTAACATGAATATATAATGCAATTATTTACTCATGAAAAATCATGCAGTATTATAAAGATGAGTATATATAAACTTTCAGATAAACATGTTTATCATGTTGTTTCACAGTATGAAATTTAATAAGGAACCCTATTATTACACTGACTGAGTAAAAAAGCTTTAACTAAGAAAGTGGCACCAGATCTAGATAAGGCTGACATGTATTTTAAAATGTATCATACATTTTTAAGCATTTTATAATACATCATTACCATACTCATCTTTTATAATTTCATGTGATTTATTATCAGACTAGGTTTTCTTGTTGAAAGCCTGAAACTTTTGACTAGTCATTAATTTTGAAAGGATGCTCGATAACCTAGAAGAGATGCATATCTGTGCATGTATAGCAAAATGTGTGTTCACACATAATATATTTGTTAATGCAAAACAGTTACCTGCTGTGGTCCTCGAATAGCTTTTCCTGGGGAATCAAGTGAAAGAAAAGGTGAACCAGACGGGTCTTGAAGTTGGAATGCATTTATATATAATGCATTGTGGTCTCCAGGTGGCAAACAAGGAGCTCTACCCAGAGATGTTCTGATACAAATGTTTACAAGATTTGAAGGTTTTGTTTTGTCAGCTGGTTTTTGGTTTGGTCTAGCTGACGCTATGGGGTCAATTTCCTGATTTTCAAATAAAGTTTCTTCTGCTTTAACAAAGTCTGCTGGGCTATCTCTGAGTTCCACATTAATTTTGTCTTGGCACACTGCCTCAGATATGGCAGGAACGAGGACATTGGCTCTTTCTGGAGTGCTATGTAAGAAAGGAGAGTCACTGTCCATAGGTGGAAACTTGACATTGAATTTAGAAAGTGATTCAAAAGAGGTGTCTTCTTCATCTTGGCCCAGTCCTCTTGGTGTGACAGACATGATACATGGTGCACCTCTATTTATATCATCTTTAGTCGGAGGCTTAAACAGTGCTTCCTGCTTATCTGCTTTATCAGTACACTGTATAGGTATAGAGCACTGTGTTTCTGTGGGGAAAGGAACACAAAAGGGAAACAGTCACATTTAAATTATTCTTAAAAATCCAAACATTCAATTAACTTTGGATAGATGACCTTTTTCCTATTATTTTTTTAGTAACTGAAGACAAATGAATTTTTTTTTACATTTGCTAACTAGCCTCTAATAGGAATATTAAAATTCCCTGCTGGTGAGCTGGAGTGTAGATTATTAGTTGTAATTTAACTACTTTTGTCTTTTCCTAGGTCTTTTGCTGTACATTTTGAATCTTGTTCACAGCTATATTGTTCTACACTTAAAAAATTTTGCTTGTAGTATATCTATTTAAACATTTTGTCAGTAATGGAAACTGTGAATTTGCTTAGACAAATAAGTTGCTAAAGGGAAAAATCCTTATATGCACACATGTATTGTGCAGGTCTAGGATGCATATGAGTTGGGTAATTTATTCCCCTTAATATCACAAAGTATATTGCTAATCATATTAGCTATTGTTTACTCTCAATAACCCATGAGAGAGAGAGAGTAGCTGTTGTAAGGGTGAAGGAGTAGAGGCAATGGAAGGGTGAGGTTTTGGAATACATGTTCAGAAAAAAAATGTACATGTATGTGATTTTCTCATTTTATATTAGGGGAAAAAAAAAGACCTCTGTAGTAGGTAAGAGGTCAATTCCAGGGTCTCTGTAGCTAATTTATCTAGAAGTCACTTACACAATAAATTCAACTCTTTAAAATTTAGGGAAAAGCTAGAAAGTTAAGTAAGTACAGTTTCTATGTCACAAACAGAGCCACAAAATCAGTAAATTAATTTTGTTTTCATACTTATTTTAGATATATTCTAACAGGCTTAATGATAATTCCCTCGCTCATAATTCATTACTAAGAAGCAAAATAAAAAGTATGGATTTGAGGTGTTGAAGACAGAAGTCAATAATGACATGAGCTGAAAAAGCAGGAGACAACAGAAGAAAAAAACAAAAGCAGAAACTCAGATAACACTCAGAGCCTAATTTAAGCTAATCTAAAAGCTATATCCCTCACAACTATACTGTATCTATTACCGCCCCCCCAAATGATTATAAAATAAATGCTACATTTCTCAGTGTAAACAAAGAACAATCAAAACATTGTTCATGTTGATGATCCTGGGACATTAGAAATAACTAAATTATGCTCCAAAATGTTGTTTTAAGAACGCAGTGAGATAAAAAAAATGCATTTTTAGTAGACAAATGATAAACAAACAAACACAGGAACATTTTAGGGTAGCCATCAATGAAACTGTATATTTACAAATGAAAACTTTAAAAGACATAGATTCAAGCAGGGAGGGTATAAGTAGCATCTTAGATAGTGTCTGTCCAGGTTAGTATGCATTTAACAGATATCAATTTCTTTTCCCTTACTCTGGTATTTGCAGTTCTTTGATAACTTTCTGTCTTTTGCCTTCCAATATAAGATATTTTCTTTTTTGGAAATATTTGTAATATATTGCAACCAACTTCTTTGGTTCATCTTATTATATAACTATGGCCTCTCTGGCACATACCATCTTTTATTGACTTAATACAACAGTTCTTGACTTGCTTCTTGATCACTAAATTTATCCAATTATTCTCTACATTGCTGCCACCATCTCTTAGTTTTTCTATAGTATAAATGTAAAGATGTTAGCTTACTGATAAAAGAATTTCATAGCTCTCCAATGTTCTGTTCTCAGAAAAGCCACATCAAACTGTTCATGATTGACCCTTGGTAACCTCTACATACTCTCATCTTTTTTCCCCAGAGTTTCCTATTTATTTAATTTAAAAAGTTTATTTTATTTTTTTAATTGAGGGAGGTTAATGCTTTACAATGCAGTCACTGGCACATGCATATACTTTCATTCTGTACCCGGCCCCCCCACAGTTTTCTTCTACCCTTTCCTATCCTCTTTCCCTAGAGTTCTTTTCTTTGATAAAATACACCATGCCCCGTTAATGTTTCACTTTGCTTTCTCCCTCCCTGTGCCTAATTATTAGGCCCCACTTGTAAGTTCTCATCTTTTACCACACATGCTTTATTACACCTTATCGCTATAATCAACTTAGTATAGTTCTAAATAGCTATGCTTTCTGCTCTTTGAGCCTTTGCACATGTTGTGCGGTATCCAAAGTCAATTCTCAGTATTCTTTTCTCAATTCTTATTTTCCCTTGATATCTTGATTTAGACATCAATTCTCTGGATGGTTCTCCAAGACTGTTTTGGGTATGAGTCTCAGGTACGCCAATCATAATGAAGCACTCTACACTGTATCTGCAAGAATACATCTCTTTCTCCAGTTTAAGTAGGTTTCTTGAGATCCCAAGCTATGTTTTGTTTCCTACTTTTCTCCAGTTCCTTGCCTAGCATCCTAGCATATCCTCAATACAGGCACTTTGAATGACATTGCATTCTCTTCCCCATAGAACCTAACATAATAATGTACATTTATCATATAATCTGTTCATGACTAAGAATGGTATAGTAACTGAGACCAAGCTCAATTATTTAGGAGGATTTCTTTGTCCTCTGGGGTTTTACAATTAACATTCAAGAAGTCATTTCCCTTGGCAGTAGGTTTAAAAATACCAGGAAATTTTATAAAACAGTACATTCTTTGTAGACTACATTTGTAATTAGCAAATGGCAAATGAAGAAAATAAGCTTTTGTAGTAGCCAAATTCTGTTAGACCTGAGAAGGAGGTAACACTTATCCAAATCGCAATAGAATGAATACTGAAGAAGCTACTACCAATAACTACAATTATTAACATTAACAGCACTTTTTATTGTTTTATTCACTATATGTACTTAATTCAATTAATATTCAGAATAACTGTGTGGCAGTCATCACACTACACATTTTATATATGAAGAAATGGGGGCATGAAACAGTTAATTCTAAGGTTAAGGAATGAGTGGCAGATCTGGAACTAAAAACTAGCCAGTCTCATGAACCATTATGCTAAATCAAATATGCTGGCTTCTATATTTAGAGGGTATTTCCTAAATGACCAAAGTGTATCTTGCATTTCTTTTCCAGTTGCTGATCTTCGTGAACAAAACATGGAAAAAGCAAACAGCTGTAATAAAGGAGCTATTTTCTTTCAGCATAACTAGCTAGCTAGTCACATTAATGTTCAGATTTAATTTGGTCAAGAGTAAATAAATAAATAACTCTAAGCTTTCTATGGTGACTAAAAATTCAAGCTTAGGTAACTCAAAATGCAAATGAGGTATGTGAAAACATTTGTCCTATCGACACTATACTGAGAAACATCATCAGGTGATCAAATTGTTTTTCTATTTTGTTTATTTCAAGAACACCTATTTTTACAAGGAAAAAGTAAAATTAAAAAATCTTTCTCAATTTTAATACAGCCTATAAGTTAGACAAATCTGTTGGTTATAACATTTATATTTTTCTCTCCTGATTTCCACTGACATATGATCCTGCTTTACAGATCAAAAAGTACTTTTTATGAAGCCAGATTTGCTCAAATATACATATTATCCTTATATTTTCTCAAAGCTAGTCACTCATGTGGATGAGAAGAATAAAGAAACAAAAACGAAAGTATAATTCTGTTAAATCAGCATTTTAATGAATTACATAAATTTCTTTAACAGTATAAATAAAATTCTAATAAAATATCTTTGGGACAACAATGACAAATATAATGTTTCTAGATGTACCATGCAATTCAGTTCTTTACATTCTCATTTATTATCGTTTTCATCTTTCAAAACTCTAAATTGGCGACTTCTTTAAAACAACTCCTTTCCTACATCCTTCCCCTCCCTCCCTCCCTCCCTCCCTCCCTCCCTTCCCTCAATCCCTCTCTCCTTTTCTTTATTTTCTCCCTTCCCTTCCCTTCCCTTCCCTTCCCTTCCCTTCCCTTCCCTTCCCTTCCCTTCCCTTCCCTTCCCTTCCCTTCCCTTCCCTTCCCTTCCCTTCCCTTCCCTTCCCTTCCCTTCCCTTCCCTCCTTCCCTTCCCTTCCCTTCCCTTCCCTTCCCTTCCCTTCCCTTCCCTTCCCTCCCCTCCCCTCCCCTCCCCTCCCCTCCCCTTCCTTTTTTCCTTCCGATTTCTGTTTCGACCTTACAAAGCCCTGCTGGAGTCTGTAGCACACCAAATCTAAGAAGTATCAAGATTAATGTTGTACTTACTATTTGTGCCACAGTTAATATAAGCATAATAACAATGTTAGGAAGCTATTTTAATGGGTAAGAAATTGAAGTTAAACACTCAATGTACTAGCTGACAGATACATACTCAGATTAAGATCTGTGCAATTTAAAAATGGTCAAAGTATTAAGCCATTGATGATGAGCTAGGTTTTCTGTATAACAATGAATATAGCAGCATTACAATGTTTTGATAAGATGCTGATATTCAGAAAAGTATGTTTGTGAATTCTAGGCACTATATCTTATAGTTAGCATGTTATAATTTTAAATAATTATTTATTTGACAAGCACCTAGTGTCTTTCATCTGCACAAAATGCTGATTCCTTATAAAAATGATAAAACTCAAGGTGGAAAAACAGAGTTTTAGGGAAGCTGGGGATGAAGAAGAAATAATCTGTATCTTAAAGGTTTATTTTGTTCCTTTAACACTACCCTATTATATACATTTTCTGAAAATAAAATAGTAATATTAGGCAAAAAGCACTGCACATTTTTGTAATTTTAAAAATAGTCTAAAAATTAAGAAAATGGTCTAAATATAAGAGCTGTAAGAAATGGAAAGTGATCTTTAATTAAAGGGGTGCTAGTCAGCCCTTCTGCAACATCATCCAGAGTGAAAACTGTAAATCACATCTCTTGGGGTTTGTATGCAGAATATTTTAACTCACAAGGGTAAAGGAAATTTTATTATTATAGATGATCAGTTTATCTTCCTTTTGTTTACAGAAATGCTTGACAGCCATATTCAAACCCTAGTATTTGCTATTCCTATCACCAAACTACTAAAGCAAACACCAATAAGCCAGCCTGGGGTTTGAAGGAGGGGTGGAGCTTTCAAAAAACACACTGCAAAGACATGTGTAAAGCAGATGCTCCTTTTAAGCTATATTTTATAATACATTTGTTCCATTTGTTCTTTCTTTCTACAACAGAAATAGCCTCATGAAATGTGAAATGTTTATTCCTTGAGCCTAATTAAAAGAATTATCCACAATGTTCAATTCATTTCCAGGCAGTAAGTTAAAAACAAATGTGATGTCACAGTTCTACTTATCTCATGGTTATTCAACTTCAAGGTTGCTTACTAACACATTAATTAATACCTACTGAATAGTAAGATTCCCAAACAGCAACTGAAAACTCTGAGGGATTTATCCTACATTTATTTTGTACTTTCCCCGTGGCATGACTCTTTATTAAGATGATTCATAATAATTTCATTCAATTTAATCTGTATAGGATCACACGACAGAGAAAAGGTAAAAAAATTATACAATATAATATATCTCTGAACTTATTCATACAAACTGACATAAGGTACAAGCTGCAATTCTTAGTAATTATTGAAATTTAGGAATAGTTTTAGAATAAAAAAGAAATTTCACCAGGGAAATAATTCAATGGATACAGCATAAACTTGCAAGCTTGAGGTTCTCAGTTCAATCCCCAGCACTGCCTGTATGAGAGTATCTTGTGTATGTCTCATGGAAACTGTCTCCTAAGTATTAAGTACAATAATTCTTTAATTAAATAAAAATAAATCAACTTAATTCAATACAATCAATATTACTGTATATTAAAATCTTACCAGTAGTACTTGGTATATTAAGTTTGCTTAAGTGGTCTTTTTGTGCTTTTGTTAGTAAGTATATTCTATGAAATTCTTCTTTTATATCCCAGAAAGTCTTCTCTATACAACCCCTACAAATAAATCAATATTTTAAAATATAAGGCTGTATCTTAACATATTAATGTCATAATGAAAACTTACATACCTTTTTATGTACCTCAACATATTTATTGAAAGGTTAAGTTAAAAAATCATTTTGAAGTCCTAGAAATTCATACAATTTCTACAAAATGTTTAAAAATTCAGGCACAAAGTGATAAACAATAAATAAAAATGTTCTAATATGTGAATGTAATGCAGATTAGCATTATCTATGCATATAACACACACTGGAGTCTCTTACATTAAAAGTTTTTCTGTGGCTGGTGAGACAGCATAGTGATTATGTAAAACGATTTCTATGCTTGAGGCACTAAAAGTCTCAGATTTGAATCCCACCAGCACTACCATAAGCCAAACTTAGTGCTCTGGTAAAAAAGAGAAAAATTTCTATGTACTGACTTCTGTTCTTTGTAAACTTCTTAAATAGAGAAAAACTAAAAGATCCCTCACTTTGATATGGTTCACATTATGATCCATATAAACGAAATGTAGCTACAATACTTCCTCTACTGAAAAAAGTAACATTGTCAGAGAGTTCAGTATTTGCATCTTTATTATTAACAGTGTAACTTATTTAGATCATTTTAACATGTTTTTAACAGGGAGAAGCCTTGAATTGATTTTAAAGGGCTACTATTTTCTTAAAATTGCAAAACATTTAAAATACATAATATTTTGAATTTCAATATTCAAAATCTTAAGGATTGTCAAAAACAGATACGGAATTACCTTTCATGGAGTAAAGGGATGCCAAGACTTTTTGGTGAAGTTTCTTTTCTAGGAGAAGAAATATCTTGTTTTTTTACCTAAGATATAAAATGACAACCATGTTGAATCATTTCCAGCACAAGTGAGAATGAGTTAATAGAAAACACAATAGAAAATATTTTCTTGTTTAAAAAAAGTCGATAGTTTACACACATTTGTATGTGTTTATATAAAGTATACTATATACCCTTCAAAAAATAAGATCAGGGAAAAGAAAGATGAAGATAAAAAAGTAGGTCAAAGACATTAAGTATTTCTTATAACTTGTTATTTTCAGCAAGGGCAATTCATGGAATTTCTTCAAATTTCATCCCTGATCAAAACTGCTGTGCTAAAAAACAAAACAAAACAAAATGCTGTGCTGAGTCACCAAGCACTTGATATGTCCAGAAACTTTAGAAAATAAAATTTCAGGGGCTGTGTGGTTGAGTGCACATGCTACCATGCTCAAAGGCCAGGGATTCAAGTCCGTGGTTCACACAGGCAGGTAGGAAGCTCCACTAGTGGTGAAACAGTGCTACAGGTCTCTCTCATTCTATCTCTCCCTCACTCCCTCTCAATTTCTCTCTATCCTATCAAATTAAAGAAAAAAGAAAAAAGTGAATTTACTTATTTTCCATTATTGACCAATACATTTAAATATTTCTTTTAATATATATGAACAGATAATCATAGAAAGTAAGAAAAGTCAAGTTATAGTGCCTTAGCATTTAACAAACATTTAAAATATAGTGTATTTATTTCAGCTACTTCAACACAAGTTCTTGCCTTTCACTCCCACCCTGTGGCTTACAGTGGTATTACATTCACTGTAACATTTCAAAGTTAACATTAATATCATATTCAACTTAGGAGCTTATGTGACCTCTGCATCCCTGTAGATCTGAACTCACATTCTGTGGTCATGAGTAGGAATGTTCCAAGCTACCCCAATATTTACCCATCTTCCTCAGGTCAATATTGGAGTAGCTTGGAGGATGGAACATTCTCTACCGTTGTTGATCCAAGTTGAGGGCAAGGTCCTATGGGGGGCCACAAAGGCATCTATTTTGTTGTTCCTGATAGAGATGACCAGTAACAATAGAGAGGGATTTATTTGAGGTCTGAGCCCATTAAGTCTGCTTGGGAATCTCAGGACTCACTGAGTAGGCCCCCAGCTGATGGGGTGGCCTGATAGTGACTAAAGAGTCATCAAAGTATGCCAGTCTCTAGCCCTTATTCAGCTTTTGCAGTCCTTGCTTTGCTAAGGTTAGCCTTGGAGTGAGTGTGAGAACTGTAATAGGAAGTAGGTGAGGAAGATATCTAAGTCTAGCTGAATATGGGACCCAGATCAAATCAAATCAAATCGATGGGGTTTACAGTCAACAATATTTATACCTCTTTCCCATATTAGGGAGCTACTCTCTTCCCTGATCCAGCTTTTTGGTCCTTTTCCCAGCCATGACATCATCTCCCCAGACAATAATTAGGATCTACCTGCAGATTTCAGGCTCAAGGAAAACAAACAAACAAATAAAAAAAACAAACAAAACCCCTAGTATAGCAACAGCCCTTTGGAAAATAACTAAAATGTGCCTACTAGTTATCTACAAAATGGAGGACCCCCAACCCTTCATCTGCACTATTACAGCTTACAGCCTTTAGGTCCATGACTGGTCAACAAATTGTTTGGCTTTGTATGTTAACTCTCTTGTCAACCACCAGGTTCCAGATGCTACCAAGATGCCGACCAGACTTTGGACAGACGACCCAACCAATATGTTCTGGACCTCCGCTTCCTCAAAGCCCCACCCTACTAGGAAAAGAGAGAGACAGGCTGGGAGTATGGATCGACCTGTCAACGCCCATGTTCAGCAGGGAAGCAATTACAGAAACCAGACCTTCCACCTCCTGCATCGCAAAATGACCCTGGGTCCATACTCCCTGAGGGATACAGAATAGGAAAACTATCAGGGGAAGGGATGGGATACGGAGATCTGGTGGTGGGACTTGTGTGAAGTTGTACCCCTCTTATCCTATGGTTTAGTCAGTTTCCTTTTTATAAATAAAAAAAAATAAAGAAAATACCATATTTTTTAACTTTTTCAATCAACACCTAGAAAACAATGCATATTATGCAAACTTTCTTCTTCTACTTGCACAAAACTCTTTTGTTTTACTAGGATAATAATGATTTACCAGTTGCTATCAATGCCTACATTCTATTTAAACTGATAGATAGCTTTAGAACTGAGCAGTATCCCTGGATCATCAAAAGAACTACTCTACCATCCGGAATTCCATTAATACTGGGGATCAAACACAAAGGCTCATGCAACAGTAAGTGTACTCTACATTGAGTTATCTCCTGGTCCTTCCATAATCCAGTTTATACTCTATTCATAAAAAAAAGAGTGGGGGAGGGAGGCGGAGGAGAATTAGAGAGGGAGAGATACCAAAGTGCTGTTCCATCATCTATGGAATTCTCTTAATGATGGCCACAGTGTTCCTATGTAGTGCCAGGGCCTCATGTTTTACTATGTCAAAATTTACCCACTGAGCTCTCTCCTAATATTTTAGTTTCATTTTTAAATATTTTATTTATTGAGATAGAGACGGGTTCTTTGTTTTAATTATTGCTCTACCTTCCCATTTCCCCCTAAATACCAGTGATTACTTAACATTCCCCAAATAGAGCATTACTTAATAGTAATAAGTAAAATAAAATGTTGGCAATCAAACATTTTATGATTTTATACATTGTGTTGTCTGAGGTAAAATGAAGATCATTTGCTGCTGCATACTTTATATCTGAGAAACATTTAGGTTGTCTTTTGGATTAAAACTGCATTACTGAGTTTTGTAAAGCAGTAACATCAGAAGACATTTTAACATTCACAGTTTGTTTTTAAAAGTGGTAGACAAGATTTTTTCTTTAGTGTTGTGTGCAATTAGAACACTTAATTGATTTTTCTATGGACTGAGAAGAAAAATGTTTTAAATCTAGTAAGCAGTTCAGGATGCAACAAGCATGAAAACATACTTTTAAAAGATTATATGAAATCTATTTAATGAAATCAGAGAAGAGGTAATATTAAGTGAACACAAACAGTTGATAATTTGATGTTAAGACAGTTAAATAGTTAAATTGATTTCCCTTAAATTTATTACTAAAAATTCTCATATGAGAAAATTATTAGGAACAACACAAAACCCAAAAAGTAGTAAGTATTCTGTACTTTTAGCCTGAAAATGATAGTTACAGCAAATAATAAACAATATCCATTTCTAAAGTTTGATTATTGACACAGACTATAGAATGATTATTTCTGATATTAAGTTAAAGAAGGTTTGAAAACTAATTAGGGGTAGAGAGTTGATGAGGAAAACGATGTTTTACTTGGTTTGGCAAATCTACTTGTCAACTTATTATGTCTAGACTTGATAACTGATGTAGATGAACTTAACTTGGAAAAGATTCCTTGGGTATATTGTAGGTGGGTAAAGAGAGTACTCACTAGAGTTTCGGTGAATTATATAAAATATATAAAGTAAGGCCTTTTTTTTAGGGGTGGGGGTAAGAAACAGCTCTATTATATTAATTTTAGGTCTAAAAGATTCCAACATAAAATCTCAAAAAGATAGCCTTTTTTGGGGTTATCTCCAGGGTTTCTTTTTTCTTTTTAAATTTCTTTATTGGGGAATTAATGTTTTACATTCAACAGCAAATACAATAGTTTGTACATGCATAATATTTCCCAGTTTTCCATATAACAATACAACCCCCACTAGGTCCTCTGTCATCCTTCTTGGATCTGTATTCTCCCCACCCACCCACCCCAGAATCTTTTACTTTGGTGCAATATGCCAATTCCAGGGTTTCTTTGTCTTGGATTTTCTCCAGAAAGTGGTAAGAAAGGCAAAAAGAGGGAAACCACAGCACCAAAATTTCCTTGAATGTGGTGGGGCCAGGCAAAAAATTGAGTCACATACAAGGCAAAGCAGCAACACACTATGCAAATGAGCTATTTCTGCCAGCCTCCCAAAGCCACTGTTGAATATGCTAGTTGCAAAAAAGGAAAAAGACATTTTAAAGTAAGGTTCATCTATTGATAGAATGGGTATAGCATGCTAATACAATTTTCTGTTAACAATCTTCCACAGTTTTATGAAAAGGATCATTTACTTTTTTCCTTCCAATTTTATTTGATAGGACACAGAGAGAAATTGAGAGAGAAGGGGCAAACAGAGAGGGAGAAAGAAAGATATTTGCAGACCTGCTTGAGAAGCATCCTCCCTGCAGGTGTGGAGCAGGGGCTTAAACCTGGGTCCCTGTATATGGTAATGTGTGCACTCAACTGGGTGTGTTGTCTCCTAGCTCTGAAAAGGATCATTTATTTTTCAAAGGATTCAGGATTAGTAATAGTCAATGACAACTTCAACATTTCTCTAGAAACTCAATTTCATTTTAGTGTGAAATTACGAAGATCATTCAGTTGGTTGAGCATCCCAAGAGTAGGTAAACACTAGAAGAGATGATATTTTCCTATCTGTTGTCAAATATTACCCAAGTGCATAATATTCTGCAGGAAGTTGAAGTTACAGCAACTTCAACTAAGAAAGCAAAGGAACTTGCTGAAGATTATATTTTAGGAGATTTTCAATGTTAAATCATTCAACAAATGAGTTTATTTTGAGGTACTAAAACTTAAAATACTTAACATTATAAACTGTTCCAAGTACTAGTTTGGAAATGCTGAACTTGTGGAATGAATACTGAAATAAGAGTTTTTTTACACGTCGTACTTATAATTTACACTTCCAGTATGGCACTGGGTAAGTCATTCAACTAAATCATTAAGATACCCATTTGAAGTAGTTGAGAGATGTTGTGAAATGATTTCTTAAAATTTTCCTTATGTGAATTAGGAGTACTTTGTTTTAGTATAAATCCGAGTTCTTCTTAGATGGATTATATAAAAAAGATATGAATTAGTTGAATATGCAATGGAAAAAAAAGAAAAAGTAGCTAATATTTCACTAGTCCAAAACCATTATCTCTACATTATTGCTAATGTAGAGATAATGGAAAATGTTTTTGTGTGTTGGAGTTCATGATGTTAGATATCAACATCTCAAAGAAACATTTCCCCAATACCCATCTTTTAAAACTACTGGTACTAAAAATGAGCACATTTTATTTATCTTATAAAACAATTTGAAAAATGTGGGAAATTATTTATAGTAGTCAATTATGCTTTTTAAAAATATATTATTTATTTATTTACTATTGGATAGAGACAGAGTTGGGAGAGAGAAGAAAGAGAGAGACACCTGCAGGCCTGCTTCACTACTGATGAAACTTTTCTCCCATTAGGGGACCAGGGCCTTCAACTACATTGTAATATGTGTGCTTAACCAGGTACACCACTGCCTGGTCCCCTAATGGCCAAATTATGGATTCAATCCAAGTATCTATTCACACATGAATGAAGACAATGCCCACATACATACAGGACTTTTTTTCCTTTTTTTTTTGGCTGGATGAGTTGGGACCTCATACATAACAATTACATTGCTCCTAGATGACTTTTTCTTTTCGAGAAAGAGAGAGAAGGCGAGAAACCAGAGATGCTCCCTCCTGCTGTGGCATGCTCATATGGTGCTGGAACTGAAACCTGGGTCATGCACATAACAAGACAAAGACAAATGCTCCACCTAGTGAGCCCACAAAGAAATATTTTAAAGAGATATTTTAAGACTGACTTGATAAACTGGCAAATACTGTGCTAAATGAAACAAGCCATACACAGAAAGAGATACTACCTGATCTAATTTACACTGGGAACCAAAAATGCTGAACTCATAGAGGAAGAAAGTAGATTTGTGGGTGCCAATGTTTGGGCATAGGAGATATTCTGTGGAGCTAGGTCATGGATACACAGTTTTATTTATGTAGATCTAGTGTACAGTATGGTTAACATTACTACATCACATACTTTCATTTTTCTAAGAGTAAATATTTACTTATTTAGTTAACCACCAGGTTTGTGTCTGTACTACAACTCTAGTGTTCCTGCCCCCCTTTTTTCTTTTTATGACAGAGAAATAGAGAAGGAGGTAGGAAGAGACACATACAGTACTACTCCATTGCTTGTGAACCTTCCCTTTATAGGCAGGGACTGAGTACTTAGCCTAGGCCCTTGCATCCATGGTGATGTGTATATTCTACTGTGTGTGACACTGCTTGGTCCCCTCTGAGAATAAATCTTGTTTTTACCACTGACACACACAAAAATAACTGTAATGTGATGGGTATGTTAATAAGTTGAACAGTTGTATTCACTTCATAGTGTATATACATATTAAAACATAATGTATGCTTTAATTATAAGCAACATTTGTTACTTATATCTGCATTTAATTGGGGGGAGTTCGGTGAAGAATTCTAATTCAGAATCATGTTGTTTCATAAAGATATTAGACAACTAAAGTAGCAACATTAAATTGAATTATGGATCTTTTAGAGATAATACTAAATTCATTAATGGGATATAAGTTCTATCATTTGGAAGGGATCTAAGCATTAAAAGGCTAGTATGAAATAAAGGTGGGGGCTGAGGAAATAGCATAATGGTTATGCAAAAAGACTTTCATTCCTGAAGCTACAGGATCCCAGGTTTAGTCTTAACCATAAACCATAGCTGTGCAGTGCTCTGATAAAACAAACAAACAAACAATAATATAAATAAAGGTGAAAATTTCTAACTATTTGAAAGTATTAAACTACCATTTCATTCCAGAATTGATATTAAAGATACCCTCTAAATGTTATTTGAGATACCAATATCTAAGCAAAATAAATATTTTTAGGTATTCAGGCATCTAAGCTATTATTTAATTTTGCTTCAGAATGAGGCTTAATAGAAACAAGTCTTTAAAACATAAAATAAAACCATGTTCTTACTTGGAACAGTGTAAACAGAAAACTAAGCCACACTGAGATAGGATGCAGTAATAAAAACACTATAAACTATCAGAAAGTCATAAGTACTAATTTGATAAATTTACTACAGAGAAAGGAAAAATGAGCAGTGGAAAAAGAAACTGAAGATTCATTTATAAATTGGATTTTTGAATGAAAAATTAAATGAAAAACTGAATGAAATTTTTCATTGAATTTTGAAAAATTTCATTGAAATTTTTCAAAAAATTGAATGAAAAATTAAAAAGAATGAAAAATTAAAAAAGTAACTGCAGTTGAATAATTTTTAGTCAGTTTTAGTTTTGAGACCAAGATATTATGATGAAATCAAGCATAGAACATAGTTGAACTAGGGAGAAAAGTGAGAAAAGGTTAAGACAGGAAAGAGATTAAGGTAGAAAATAAGAACAGAATAAAATTACAAAAGCACAGTAAGAGAAAAAAATTGAGGACAAAAGATAAATAAAAACAAGGAAATTATATTTCTAGTAATTTATGGCTGGGGCTGGCCAATGGTGTACGTGGTTAAGCTCACATGATACCATGCACAAGAAACCCCTGCTCCTCACCTGCAGTTGCACGAGTGGAGAAGCAAGCCTGCAAGTGTCTTATCTTTCACTCTCCCTCTCTATCTCCACCTCCACTCTAATTTCTCTCTCTTATCAAATAAAAAAAATAGAGACATATTTTGTAGTAGTGGCATCAAGCCCCAGTGGTAACCTTGGTGGCAATGAAAAAGAAAAAGGAAAAAAAAAAAAAAACACTTGGAAGTAGTAGGTGTGACTTAGAAAGGAAGAGAAGGTAGGACCATAAGAGATAAAAGGGCAAATATATCTAAATATAGAAGCTACAGAAGTAATAGTCAAGCCATATCTGTGACCTTGGGAGAACTACTGCAGTTTCCAATGGAGGGAAATGGTAACACAGAATCTGGTGGTGGGAAAGGTGTGGAATTACACCTGTTATCTTATAATTTTGTAAATCAATATTAAATCACAAAGAAAACATTTAAAAAGTATTTATGGTCATATGAAATTTATGGCTCTTACACCCTCATCAATATTCCAGAAATTTAGCGAAGCAAAAGGAACACAAGTCTTAGGAGCCTTATCTATATTATCTATATTCCACACGGTGCAGTAGATTATGAGAACCCATTGCCAATGTGGGAACAGTTCTAGGGCAAAATGGGATCTGCCCCAGAGTTTGGAAATAAGTACAGGAAAAAAATAATATACAAAATAAAAATCCCCCCATTCACTTCCAAATTCTTTAGAGAGCAGAGGTTTAATGTAAAGCCTCCCCCCACCTCTAACAATCCAATATTACAATGCAGCACTCTATAAAAGAAAAAGTTAAAATCTCTTACCTGTACTGTCAAAATTACTATAAATTCAATTCTAGGAAGTGAATTTGAAACACAGTGAGATGGTTTCCTACTATCTGTGCCACTTTGAGTCTTTTACATTGTATTAGATATCTTTTTTCCATCTTTTTAAGTGGGCCAGCAAATAAATCTAGGGTCACTGAGGGGCCTCTCTAGGTTAATTTTTTTCTCACTGTTTTAGAGAGAAGGGAAGAGAGAAGACTGACACAGAGAGAAGAGAGCCGCCAAGGCACTGTTTCACCATCCATTAGTTCCCCTGGTGCATTCGTTCCATGGTGTTTATATGTGGTGCTGAGGAAAAAAACAAAACAAAACAAAAAAACCAAAAACAAAACAAAAAAACACTTTCTGGGGTCGGGTGGTAGCACACCTGGTTGAGTGCACATGTTAGAATGTCCAAGGACCGGGGCCAGGTGGGTGGTGCACCTGGCTGAGCGCCCATGTTATAGTGCGCAAGGACCCAGGTTCAAGCTCCTGGTCCCCACCTGCAGAGGGAAAGCTTCACAAGTGGTGAAGCAGTGCTACAGGTGTCTGACTGTCTGTCTCTCTCACTCTCTATTATCCTCTTCCCTCTCAATTTCTGACTCTCTCTATCCAACAAATAAAGATTAAAAAAAAAAGTTAAAAATAAAGAACAAAAAAAATGCACAAAGACCTAGGTTCTAAAAAAAAAAAAAAAAAAAAAAAAAAAGACCTAGGTTCTAGCCCCCGGAACCCACCTGCATGGGGGAAAGCTTTGAGTGGTGAAGCAGGGTTGCAGATGTCTCCGTCTCTCTCTCTCTCCCTCTTTATTACCCTTTTCCTCTCGATTTCTGACTGTCTCTGTCCAATAAATAAATTAATTAATTAAATAAAAAATTTAAAAAAATCGATAGATGTGGCATTGAGGTTCAAACTTTGGGTCACATATACTACAAAGATATATGCTATACTGGGTAAGCTATCTTCTGGATCCTGAACTTAATGTCTTTTTATTTGTGCATGGCTTTGGGTCACTTTTCTGCCATTCAGATAGACAGTGGGAGACACTTTAGTACCACAGCTAGCTCCATTACCATAGCACCTCCCACATGGAGCTGTGGTGTGAATCTGGATCATGCTCATGGCAGTACAAGTGACCTATTGGTGGATTATCTTATCCCTAAATTTATTTTCTTAGTAAGAAGAAACATCTAATTCTGTATACGGGTAGGGAAATGCTTTTTTTATGCAAAAAATACAAAGTGAATAAACGGATTACTCAAATTTAATGAAAATAGCTTCTACTCAAACAACATGTACTTAGTATTTACTTTAATCCATATAATACTGTGAACTAAGTATTTTTAATTTGCTATTGTGAAAAAAGGTCTTAGAGAGGTTAAATAAATGTGCCTATTGCCCAGCTGCTGTGATGGGATACTCAAGCATTTCCTTCTAAGGAGTTTAACTAATCTAGCATAAGACTTGGCTAGTGGAGCCAGGTGGTGGAGCTGAGTGCATACATTAAAGTGTGCAAGGACCCAGATTCAAGCACTCAGACCTCACCTTCAGGGAAGAACCTTCAAGAACAGTGAAGTGGTGCTGTAGGTGTCTATCTTACTCTCTCCTGCTCTATCTCCCCCTTCCCTCTCATTTTCTGTCCTTATAAAAAGTTAATAAAGGAAAGTCCTTTTGCCTGTGCATGGAATGCAGATGTTGAGTTCCTTCGTGAACATCCTAGGTTTGTGAACAGACAGCACTCCCAGGTGATGGTGGCAAGCTTTTCACTCTGCTTCGCTTGTCCCAGGGTCCACAACTCTCTCTCTCTTTCCATCGCCAACATCCCCTTCTGCAGCCTGCACCGAGGCAGCTGGCAAGGGCAGTGATTGGAAACTCCTGGCCTGACCGGGGAGGTGGCACAATAAAGCATTTAAAAAAAAAATTTTATTTATTTATTCCCTTTTGTTGCCCTTGTTTTACTGTTGTAGTTATTATTGTTGTTATTCATGTCGGTGTTGTTGGATATGACAGAGAGAAATGGAGAGAGGAGGGGAAGACAGAGAGGAGGAGAAGAGAAAGATAGACACCTGCAGACCTGCTTCACTGCCTGTGAAGTGAGCCCCCCCCCTCAGGTGGGGAGTCGGGGGCTCGAACCAAGATCCTTACGCTGGTCCTTGCGCTTTGCGCTACCTGCGCTTAACCCACTACACTACCACCTGACTCCCCACAATAAAGCATTTAAGACCCTTGTCTTATAATGACATACCACTTTACAACTGTGAGGATGTCATATATCAGAAAGGACAGAAATAACAAATGTTGGAGATGATGTGGGGAAAAGGAACATATCTGTACTGCTGGTGGAAGTGTAAAATGGTTCAGCCATCCTGGAAAGCAATCTGGAGATCTCTCAGAACACTAGAAATGTGCTTACCCTATGACCTGGCAATTCCTCTGCTGGGGATTTACACAAAGCAAACAAAACCACCTATCAGAAGAGATCTGTGGATACCTATGTTCATAGAAGCACAATTTGTGATTGCCTGAACCTGGAACCAACCCAGATATCTAATGTCAGATGAGTGGCTAATAAAACTGTGGTATATATTTACAATGGAATACTACCCAGTCATTAAAAATGAAGTCGCCTCTTCTGCATCACCTTGAATGGGATTTGAAGATACTATGTTAAGTGAGATAAGCCAAAAGGAGAAGGACAAATAACAAATGATCTTAATTATAAACAAGACTTAATACAATATATGGGGAAAGGGAGGGAGAACACCAATAACTCCCTCAATAAAAAAAAGAAACAAAGGGGTCAGGGCAGTAGCGCTGCAGGTTAAGTGCACATGATGCAAAGTGCAAGGACTAGCGGAAGGATCCCAGTTCAAGCCCCTGGCTCCCCACCTGCAGGGGAGTCGCTTCATAGATGGTGAAGCAGGTCTGCAGGTGTCCATCTTTCTCTCTTCCCCTCTGTCCTCCCCTCCTCTCTCCATTTCTCTGTCCTACCCAACAACAATGACATCAACAATAACTACAACAATAAAACAACAAGGACAACAAAAGGGAAAATAAATATTAAAAATAAGAAACAACACACACACACACACACACACACCCCTGGCCTTATAATACCTGGATCATCTCAAGTTTGATGTATGTGTTCCCTTGAAATTGGGTCCATTTTCTTAACTTTTATTATGTTCTTTTCAGTGCTGGCATTATGAATACTGTTCTCAGTGGCCACTTTTTCCTGTTTTTTTTTTTTTCTCTTGTATTTTTTTTTTAATTACATAGGACAGAGATAAACTGAGAGGGTAGGGGAGATGCAGAGGGAGAAAGATAGGCACCTGTAGACCAGCTTCACCACTCATGAAACATCCCCCCTGCACATAGGGAGAGGGGGTGTGAATCTGGGTCCTTGTGCTTGGTAATATGTGCACTTAACAGGGTGCAACACCACCTGGCCCCCATGATTTTCTTTATGTTGAATACTTTTGGACTGTATCTTAAACATTATGAGCATTAATTTGTGAAGACAAGTTATATAGTTCTGACAGGTGTTGATGTTTTTATTTTTGCAGGTAATTAACCTGGTTTTGCCCAGATTGTCAACTCTTCTGAATCTAAATCTCAGTTTAATCTTTTATATCTTTGATGCAAAATGCTTTTGGTCTGCCCTACATAGCCCAGAGCTTAGTAGATAGGCAGAGACTTGGACAACTTTTAAACACAGATATTAGAGTTCTCATTCTCTGGTTTACCTTTCTGTGATTTCTTTCTTTACTCTCTAGTGGCCACTAAATCTCTTCCTTGCTTCTTCAAGCAAGAATGTTAGTGGGTTTTCTCTTGAAATTTAACTGTGGATTTACCTTGAGTAGATTACTTGCTCCATCTTTTGGCTTTTCTCCTAAACATCTGAAGTTCAGTCTCCAAAGCTCCAAGGTAGTTGTATTTTTGGTATATAGTCCAGAGTTATTATTGCTATTTGTAGGGGGTTACTTTATTAGATGTTCATTCCTTTACAAGAGAAATTGAACTATCAAAGTAATGTTTTGCTTTTCTTTTTTTCTAAAAAATAAAAAAAAAATTACCCCTGTAGGGAGCAGTCTGGAGAACTCTCAGAAGGCTAGAAATGGACCTAACCTAAGACCCTGCAATTCCTCTCTTGGGGATATATCCTAAGGAACCCAAAACCCATCCAAAAAGATTTGTTCACCTATGTTCATAGCAGCACAATTTGTAATAGCCAAAACCTGGAAGCAACTCAGGTGTCCAACAACAGATGAGTGGCTGAGCGAGTTATGGTATATATACACAATGGTATGCTACTCAGTTATTATAAAAATGGTGATTTTGCCTTCTTCACATCATTTTGGATGGAGCTTGAAGGAATCATGTTAAGTGAGATCAGACAGAAACAGAAGGATGAATATGGGATGATCTCACTCATAGGCAGAAGTTGAAAAACAAAATCAGGAGAGAAAAAACTAAACAAAATTTAGACTGGAGTTGGTGTACTGCACCAAAGTAAAGACTCTGGGTTGGGGTGGGGGGGAGGGTTCAGGTCCTGGAACATGATGGCAGACGACCTAGTGGGGGTTGTATTGTTATGTGGAAAACTGGGAGATGTCATGCATGTACAAACTACTGTATTTACTTTAGACTGTAAAACATTTTTTCCTTTAGTATCATGTCTAGTCTTCATTTTAGTTAACTAAGTTACTTTTTTGACCAAAGCAGTGTCTAATTCTGGCCTCAGGCATGAAAGTTTTTTTTCTTTTTTTAAGCACAATCACTCTATTTTCTGAGGCCATAATCTTCATTTTAAACATACAAGACAACTTTCAGCATTAAAAAAAAAAAATCTAGGCTCACATTCTGTGGTCATGAGTAGGAACGTTCTAAGCTGCCCCAATCAGGACCCATATTCATCACATTCTTCATATGAACTTTTTTAGCCTTTAGGTTCATGATTAGTCAACAATTTTTTTGGCTCTAAATGTTAACTCTTTTTTTCAGCCACCAGGTTCCAGATTAACATGATACCAACCAGACTTCCCTGAGCAGACGATCTCACTCACCAATGTGTCCTGAAGCACCACTTCCCCAGAGCCTCACCCCACTAAGGAAAGAGAGAGACAGGCTGGGAGTATGGATTGACCTGCCAATGCCCATGTTCAGTGGGGAAGCAATTACAGAGGCCAGACCTTCCACCTTTTGTACCCCATAATGACCCTGGGTCCATACTCCTAGAGGGATAAAGAATAGGAAAGCTATCAGGGGAGGGATGGGATACAGTTCTAGTGATGGGAATTGTGTGGAGTTGTTCCTATGGTTTTTGTCAGTGTTTTCTTTTTATAAATCTTTTTTTTTTTAAAAAAAGAACTACAATAAGCCAAAAAACACACACACAAAACAAACAAACAAACAAAAAACTTCTATACTGGAGAAACAGTATAGAAGTTATAAAAAAAAAAAAAGAAAAAGAAAACCTAAGCAGGTGGTTCCCAGGTTAAATGCCTGGCACTAACGTAAAACTGAGTTGAGTGGTGCTTTGAAGAGAAAAAAAACAAAACTTCTATGGGAAGATAAGCCTTAAGGAAACTGAGATGAAGTTTTCCTGGAATAGTCAAATCCAAAACCC